>NC_034011.1:22682572-22980077 GCF_000346465.2 Prunus persica
GAGAAGACCAGCACTGCTGAACTTGCTCTAATAGATCCGGTGCTTAAAACCTTAATCAACCGTTAAACCCAAGAAAGAACCCAACTAATTTTTGCTTTTCAAATTCATTCTCATTACGCGCCTTCTGCTTTCTCTCTCAGGTACACTCTCTGCAACTATTGTGATTTTCTTTTTCATTACAAATATAATCGACAGAAAATAGTTTTCCTTCAATCTTCTGTGGCTCTTGTTGTATTTCTCTCTTTACTTTATATGAATTTTACTGAAAAAGATTGGATTTTTCCTTGAAAAATAGACCGCATAAAAATTGGGTATGTTAGGGTTTCTTTGGATGAGATTGAATTGCTATCTTCAAGTTTCTTGAGGATGGAATGAACCCTTCTATTTCTTTTGTGTGCCCTCTTGGTGTGTGATTAGATTCGTCTAAAGAATATGAACGGAAAGGCGATGAACCAAAAAGGGGAAAATTTTGAACCCAATCCTATATCTTTATGTACGGATAATCCAGATGGAAAGATTTATGAGAAGAAGAAGAAGAAATGGAATAAGAAGAAAGGGAAGTTAGCTAAGACGTCTGATCTCCCATGTGATGGTGACAAGAAACTTCCCATCTGCTCCCGTGATGGGTTTCCTGATCATACCCAGAAATGTTCATCAGTTGGTATTCAGAATTCTAATAACTGTTCAAAGATGAGCAACCATGGGTCTGATGAAGTAAGAAATGATAGTTTTCTTGAGGATCTTCAGGCCAGCCACCCCTCTGCTGTACTTCATTGCAGCAAGGTCGAACTTGAAGATTCTAATGGCAGTGTTTGTGAAGATAACAAGACTGGTAGTGGCAGATCCTGCGCCCACGATGGAAAAGAAAATAGATTTTTTGTAAAGAAGTGGCAGAAGAGGCAGCGTACTGCTAGGGATCAACAAAGGCACTGGGTCAAGGAACAACCAAGTTACAGATATCCAGCTGTAGAGAATAGTGTCTGGGTTGAACATGGTAATAGTTTGGAAGCTAATGCATTGGTTTTTTCTGGGCACAACAGTGGTGCTTATGGGAGAATGCCCCGGAGAGTATTGGGTGAAGCACCACAATGGGTTGCTTCTCAACAGAGGTTGAATTGCAATGGGAAAAAAGGACTTGGAAATTGTAGAGCAAACTTCTTTGGGTTGCATGATAAGTTTGTTTCATATCAAAAAGAATTTTCACAGGTTCCTTTTGGCATGCACCATTACAAGAATAGAGATACAGCCAAAAGAATGTTTTACAATAATCACCATGTTGCAAGTCATGGATATGAACTATGTTTGAACTCATCCTTTGTGTATTCTAAAATATCTACTCAAGGTGTGATAAATGGCAGTCAACCACATCAATTCATGAAGATTCCAATCATGGAACATAATTCAGGTAGGTGTTTATATTCTCCTTTGGACGGTAGACAATACTCAGAGTTTGGATATCATAGTGATCATAAGTTTAGGAAAGATGTTACTACTGGAGCAAGTTCTAAGAAGTGGAAACCTGTTGGTACAAAAGAGTCCAGGCCAATGGAGGGGATTTGCTCTGCTGCTACTTGCAATGCTTCAAATCTTGACCTACCAGTTTTAAGCAAGGGGTTGGGTAATATCCATCCAGAGGGAAGTTCAATTCCTTCTCCTTCATCTGATACATTTTCTGAAACTAAAGGCACAAACTCAATATCTAGCCATCAATTGCCTTCGGCTTATTATGAGCACCCAACATTTCATAAGTCCACTGCAGAAGTAGAAGATCAGAAAATTGAAAGTAATGGTTATGAAGCAAATGGTATAAGACCAAAGGACACCGTTGAGTTCCTAATTGGTTCACAAACGGCAGTGGAAGCTCTAAATGATTCTTACAGAATGCAATTAGCATCTGAGGTTGTTCACCTTACAATGGGGTGTCCACTTGCAGAGTTTGAAAGATTCATCCACTGCGCTGCTCCTGTTATTGCTTCTTCATACGAACATAAAAAATGTTCTGCTTGTTTGGACGATCAGCTGTCTCATAGTTTCCTATGCAAGCACCAGATACCAAACTTATCACTTCGCACTGTTTGGAACTGGTATGAGAAACCAGGGAACTATGGATTGGATGTGAAGGCAGATGATTCTAGAAACCTCAATGATTCAGTGTCATTCCATGCCCACTTTGCTCCTTCCCTTTCTGCTGTTCAACTGTTTCGGTCCAACGACCCTGGTTCCAAAACATTAAATTCCACATATTCTGCAGAAGCAGCAGAGCTGAACTATCTTCGGGCAGGGACAGAGAACTTTGATTCGGTCAAGGAGCCTGTTGGTTCTTTTGATTGGTCACCTGATTGTAAGCTCATATTTGAATTTTTTGAATCTGAGCAGCCACATCAGCGAAAGCCTTTCTACAATAAGTATGTTCTTGCAACTCTTTTGACAAGATATGTTGCCTTTTTTTCTTATATTGTTCTATTCATCTTGCAGACAGTAATCAAAATTGGATTGATGCTAACGACATTCATTTACTTCTCTAGCTTTTCACTTTCTGTCTACACTTATGTCAATTTATTCTGGAACCTTGTTCTTGACCTGAGACTGAGGGAGGCTATGTCACAACTTCCAAGTAGATATATAGAAATGTGATTCCTTTTACATTTAAAGCATAAAATAATTATGCAATATGATTGATCTATATTTGAAACAACAAAGAAGAAAGAGTTTCTTAGGCTGTGAGAAATGACCTGATAACCTATAATTTGGTCAAGATTAGAAGCTTGGCAATGAAGTATGCACACAAAGAACTCCAAATGTGTTGGATTTAGTACACTTTTGAGTGCTGATTTAATTTCATGTTTGAAATTCTGTATATTCCCCACTTCTCTTAATTTGTATGTTAATCATTTTTATTTTATTTTATTTGAGATAAAATGTGCAGGTTATTTATACCTGATTTCCTAATTGACTGCAGAATTGTGGAGCTAATTGGTGTTGGAACTTCTAATCATCACATATTTGGTGACCCATCAAAACTAGATTGTCTGAATTTGCATGATTTACATCCTGCCTCTTGGTGAGAATCAATTTTTCTAGCTCATATTTCTGTTTTGATGACTAATTTGAGCATTTGAAGAAAGTTGGGTTAATGTGGATTTCAGGTTTTCGGTGGCCTGGTATCCAATATATCGAATTCCAGAACTAAACTTCCGTGCATCATTCTTGACCTACCACTCACTTGGACATTTTGCACAGAGACCTTTTCCAACTGATGCTTCCAATGAACACACAAGTCGGATTCTCTCCCCTGTGTTAGGATTGCAAAGCTACAACGCACAGGTAAGAAATCGACACTCTTTATCTTTAATGTTCTGTATTTTTTTCAATATCACTTTAATATGTGAGAGTGATGAGCAACATGAATACGGTGAACAGTACATAAAGCTATGCTCTGTGACAGTTTGGAAGTGTGGCAACCCTATAGGATGGGTAGCTGTGACAATAATTTTAAGAGTTTTGCCATATTACTGGGATATTTAGAAATTTACAATCAAGTCTGAGCAAGTCCTAGTATGAGGCCTAGCAGTTACAGAATAAATAAGTTTTCATGCCTAGTCTCTTCACTCTTGCATTAAAAAAATTGAGTTAGGGACCCAAAGTGGACTATACTTCAGAACTCAACTGCTTTTTTTTTCAGCATCAAAGCTAATATGTAGAACTTTCTTGCTGTAATCCTTTGAAGAATGATAATTGTGAGAGATTCTCACTTAGGAAAACTTATTTGGTATTGACACAATTTGTCACAATATATATATTTTTTCTTTTTCTGTTGTAGGGTGAAGGCTGGTTTGATCCCAAAATACCTACAGCTTCTAACAGTGCAGAAATTCTCAAAGAAAGGCTCAGAACATTGGAAGCAAATGCAATACGTTTTGGCAGAGGTTGCGTTTTCAAGGATAAAGTCATGGTGTTCAACAGGCATCCAGATTATGAGTTCTTCAATTCTCGAAAAACACATTATAAATAGTTACATACAAATTAGACCATTTTTCTTGCTGGCTTTTGTGAATTTGGGTTTGCCTCCATTGTAAAGGGTAAAACATAGGGCAAAAGGAGAAAGAACATTGTACTCCTCGGTACTTCTGTTCTGTGTCTTAATTTTGTAGATAACAGGAAAACTTTCTGTAGCTATTGAAATTGATTTGCGATGTTCCTTTTATCATCTTTATTCATATAGTTCCATATAAAGTGTCCAAGTGCCACGGGAGGACTCATCTCCATGGCCTACTTTTTATACCAAGCTTTAACTAAATCTCAAGAAACATGTGAAATCCACGGCTGCAAAAGAAGAGTTGGATGCCTTTCCATATCATTATTGTCATTGTGCCCTCTTTTTGTGGTTTGTAGTTGGGGATATTCTTCAATAAATATTTTAATTAATCTCGATTATTGGATTGTATTCATTAGATGATTAGATTCCTGTCATCTCTTATGACTTGTATTGGTGGAGGTCTAGGGTTAAGAAAACTGCCAGACGGCAGAGACAGAGAGTATATATGTGATTTTGGGGTTTTCTTTTAAGTGAATGGCCTAACCCTTTTTGCAATAAACATGATAAAGCACAGCACTCTGTCCCTTTCTTTCTGATTTTCCTTTTACATGTAGAGATAGAAATCCTTAAATAAATCCTTGCCTTGCCACTTGATTTTTATTAATTACCGTAGACAAAAAGACCAAAAGACAATCTTTCTTTTAATTTTGGTTTAATTCAGGAAAGAAGGGCAAGTGCAGAAACTTGAAAGCTCAAACATTGCCTTGCACCCTACCTGTCCAAAACTTTTACCTTGTTGATAGTATTTTGCTTTAACAATCACAGGTAACGATTTCTTCAACTACCAGAAATCCACGTGGCAGACACCCATTGAATTATATAGACAACAAGCCTCCAAAATCCAACCATCTTTCTGGATCTTGGTAGGGTTAGTAAAGAATCGTTTGCCACCCTTAAATGCTATTAAAATTCGAGATCTTTCGATATTATTGATGAGATCAGTTGCGTGGTTTAAGTCCACGCCTGGCTATAAAGCCTAGAGGAGGAGATAGAAATGTACATGTATAGGTAAAGTTAAACTTACCTCAATATTTAAAGGCAATTTAGACAAACTGGAGAAAACAGTAAAACGAGGACATGTAATTAACCATGTGTTAAATGCTGCCAAAGGTGACTAAGTTCTGCTAAGCGCCAACCAAATAAACAAAAACAGCTGGTGCACTGATATCTAAACTCAGCTTGATTCTTCCTGGGAGGGAGATGCCTTGGAACCTCCTCAATAAACGATGGTGAGAAATTAGAAAACGATATTTAATTTTTCAAAAAAGGAACATCAACATCAGTTGCAGTTTATGTACCAGTTCTTGTAAGATTTTACTGCTCAAATCATCATTGTCAAAACGATCACTAACATGATGAACATCGTTTGATGGTGAGCCAAATCTTATATGCATCAGAAAAATCCTTGTGAAATGGTAATAACAGTATTTTCATATTCTCGGCCAATTATGGTATATCACTCGTGATAACTTTTTCATTTGGCATATCGTAATTGCTCGAGATTAGCAAAATAGTGTTATTCATGTTACACACAAGTGTTTCTCTGTATGCAGAGGGTGATGATTCTCAAATTTGCCTAAAACAATGATCCCAGATTGATTCCATATATAGAAATACATAATCAACCACAAAATGGCCACTTGCAATTTTCTGTGGCATGGCTAGTATGATACATTGTTAACTACATAAAACATGAGAAACCGACAAAACAGAGGAGAAGTAAATGTAGATACAGAATGTTCTGTTTTTTTTTTTTTCCTGCCTCTATTTTGCCACAAGGCACCTACACAATAAACTCACTGCTGCTGTCCTTTCCAAGCAGAGAAGCAAAAGCAAACACGAAACGGAGAATTTTCACGTCAAAAATTTAATGCCCTCTGTTTTCTCTCTGGCTGTGGTGGTTCTTCCTTTCAATCAACCCTTCCATTATGACCTTCTTCTTGTTGTCTCTGCACTCTGCCTCCGACCACTTTCTCACGTTTTCCGGCTTCACATTACTTGCATTATAACGCCCTGGAAAAAAGTAGAGCCAAGTTGATGCGACAAGGATTGCAAAGACCCTGCCCCAAAACACTGTGATCGCAAGGCTTATGAGAAGAAAATATATCCCAGAGTTGAAATCAGAGGAACTCATTTGCGTGTTCTTTGATTTCACTGCAGGGTCTTGTTGGTTTTTTTTGCTCTGTTTCATTGAGTCTGATAAATCTTTGGACAATCTTTTGGATTCTGAAATCGAACTTGAACGTGATATTGATGATGGTGATAATGAACTAGGAGAAGAAGTATGCAACGTCTCCAAATTGGGTTTGGTTTCTTCAACCTTCATCAATTCATCGCTGCCCAAATTCAGAGGTGCTTCACTTTTCACCGAAAAACTTTTTGATCCAAACGAGTCTTGCCTGTAACCTTTTCGATCACGAGCTCTCTTGGCCTGTAAAAATAGCAAAAAAGAAATACTAAAAAAACTTTGTTATAAATCAGAAACAAAACCAACCCAGATATCCATATCTGTCAAAGATTGAGGCTTTAAGATCACTGACCAGAATTGTTTCAAACACAACGGCTTTGATCGCCCGAGAAAACGTTCGGTTTGGACGAGGAGGCATTTTCGTGTTCTCTGACTTGACAGTGCACCCTCTGTCCAAAGACATGGTTTTAGTCGACAAAGAGTTCTCGTTCTTGTTCTCCTTCTTCTCAACAATCCTTACAGCTTTCGACTCGAGCACCATGTCCATGTCCACGACCGGTCGGAAACAGTGCAGAAACTTGGGTTTTGGTTTTGGAACGTTTTTCATTATGTCTGCAAAACTTAAAAGGAAAAAACGGGCTTCGTCTTAAGACGCTAATTAATGGGGTTTGAAGGTTACATATAATGGATATGGTAAGTGTGTTATTAAAGGTTTGGTGAAAACGAGGAAAGAGCAAGAAAAGAAACAGAGACACTCTTCTTCTTCTGTGTTTATTTTGGTGTTTTGGGTGTTCAAGGCCGGCATGGTTTCCTGTTTTTCACATACAAAACAACAAGTGCTCGGTTGGACCTCGGGAGTTTGGGAGTTATATACGAGGGGGGATCTTTTATGCTTATCTTGTTTTCTCTCTCCTGTCCAAATTGAAACATCTGG
Source organism: Prunus persica (assembly GCF_000346465.2). Taxonomy (NCBI): domain Eukaryota; kingdom Viridiplantae; phylum Streptophyta; class Magnoliopsida; order Rosales; family Rosaceae; genus Prunus; species Prunus persica. The sequence goes on from NC_034011.1 coordinate 22,689,791, forward strand.
AGTTCATTTATCAAACACTGTTGCTAAAGTCATCCAAAAAAGTTCAAACTTTTTAGTCGTGTAATGATTTTATAAGCTACATAGCGATCCAAGATTTTGAAGTTTTGTTTTGGTGCTTTTAGTTGGTTTCTTATGGCTATAGGTAATTACACAACACAATTAAGTCTTCATTGAAAGATCATCTTTGCCAAAAATTAGCACAATCAAAAATCATTAAGACATTCAATTGTGATCAACAAAATCGATAATTCCAATAATTCAAGAAAACACAATTTTTTATAGAAATTATTTTTGAAGAAATACTTTTAAAATAGACAATTTGGATTATAAAAATACAATGTAAATAGACTCCACAAAAACATCCTTCAAATAAACTTATTTGAGGATTCCTCAACTGAAAGCTTTATTGGTAAGAATTTTTGTGCATGAATTAGGTTTAGGGTTATAATTCCTATTTGTTTTTGTTGTGATGTGGATTAATGGGTTATAATGAGTTAGTTGATGTGGTTGAGATTTGAGGCTTTGAGAGATAGTGGGATGCAATGGCCGTCCATTAAATTTGAATGCAAACTTTTTCCATGAGTTCATTAGGTGGGCAAATTAATGCGAGTTTGACAAGTTTCATTGTCTTTTAGCTCTAGTAGAATCCATGAATATGCAATTAAGAAACATTGAATAAATTTTCTAGTCTCGACATTGATCTTGACATTGTATGATTCCTTTTGCGTATTTAGAAAACATCGAACCCCTTCATTGAATTAATCTTTAAATAATTTTCCTTTTTATTTTTGAAAACGCTTGGTCCTTATATGTCTATGTCTGAATATGAATCTGTAGGTTGTGATTTGACCCAAAAAAGAAAACAAACAAAATTTGGGTTGGCGTGTGGCATATGTCACAAGACAAAGGAAACCTACAACAACAACAACAGCTACAGGACATGCCAATATTATCATACTTTTTTGTCTTTGTATTCCAATTGGTGCTGACTACTTCTATATTGAGAATCTACAAGTATACGTAAATGGGAAAAGTTGGACATAATGCACCTATATCAAACGTCTTGTATATTACGGTAAGTTTTTGAAGGAGTAGATTAGGTACAAGCATGATTTTTAAAAGTTTCGTGAGTACTCACGTGAGCATCAGTAGATTCAAAGGGACAATGAATAAATATTCATAATGCATATTTTAGGCACATCAAAAGATCCGACGAGTAAACTCAGCTTGTGAAAAACACCCCCTTGAGAGAGCTTTAACATAAACAGTCCCGGTTAGGAGTGGTTGCAAACTTTGCCACCATTTCTTTATAAAAAATAAAAAAAATGGATCCGACGAGTCAACGGAGTCTAGCTCAGTGGAAAATGGTTTTGACTGTTTGAACCTTCATAACATCTTTGATAGTGTGTGTACGAGAAATCCTTCTCTTCTACCCCTTATAGTTTAGAGTATCGCTTGTATTCAAAAAATGATCCGAGGAGCTTTGTTGTAAACTTTCTTTTGTTTTTGTTTTTTAAAAAATTCATGAACTTGGTGAAACATGTCTGATTTGATGCTAAATTAATTAAGTTTGGGTTTGGGTTTGAAGTTCTGGCTCAATCAAAATTAATTAAGTTTGGGTTGAGACCAAAGGCCCCAAAAACAAAGGAAACAAACCCATGAAAGATCCTTAGGGATGAAAGGTGTAGAAATATCATCCTAGGGATTTTGGATCCCAGAGGCCATACAAGCAATTCTTGACCCAACCCAACTGACTAGAAAATTATGTTAATGGGATTTTATGGATAGAAAAATAATCCAAGTACAAAATGCTCTCTTTGACCCACAATAGAAAAATAGAAAGAAGCAAAATACTTATGTTTTTTTTTAAATTAAAGAGGACTTGGTTCAAAACTAGACTCCAGCAGCATTGACTAGGGTTCATAAGAATTTAAACAGTTGGGATGAACTTCCTCAGAAACGCGCACAATATCAATATTCTATAATTAAACGAGTGAGTTTAATTAAGCACATTAAAATCTTGCGGCTCTCAAATTACTGAAGTCGTTTTTTTTAATTTAAAAAAAAAAATCAAGTATTATAGTCAAGTCTGATCATCTGCGGAATTCCTCTGGGGAAAAAATAACTTGACTTAGTCCAATAATAAAAGAAAACAATAAATAAAAAAACGAACCAACTTGGTATTTTGGAGTTGACCTTGCTCCAAGATTTAAATACCAAAAGGGAAAAGATCTCTCTAGACAAAATGGTTTGGCAGCAGCAGATGAAATCATGTAATGTATGAGGTAGGAGACGAAGGTGAGTCTTACACACAAACATACACTTGTAATATTAATTTAATTTTTTACAACAGATGCTAGGGCTAATTTATTGGGACAATCTCAACATCAGCCTTCTATTTAGATGTTAAATTTCCCTTCTTCTTTTTTTGGTGGCTTGGAAATTTTGTTTTGTTTCAGAAAATTAACTTCACATCTCAAATTAATTAGATTTGACTATATGAATGGTATTGGCATATGGTGGGCCCTAAAATTTTAGAGACCATAGGCGAACGAATAAAATGTGACTCTCGACCGTCCATGATGTAATAGACGGTCATCTTGCTTCTATATGCCAAGTGTTATTTATTTTTTAGCAACATAAAATATATATGTTGTTGGACTTTGAATTTGAACTATTCCATTAGCAACGCGTACGTATGTGGGAATTTAAGTATCCAACGGTATACAATTGAGCTTTTATTCCTTACCTTCAAAGAAGCTGCAAAGTCGATGTAGATGTAGATAAATATATATATGTATGTGAACAGAACAACAAAATAAGTTGTGTTTGTTTATAAAGCTTTAGGTTTATTTGGTAGTGACGATACGGTCAGGATCAAATGGGAAGGGGACAGAGTGAGAACATGATGAGAAGTGAGAAACAAACAAAGAGTGCTCAATAATCTTGACAGCACATGAAAAGCTTGACATTGAATTCAAAGTCAACACACTTTCTATCTTTCTACATGGAATTAGGAAAGTAAACGAGGCAAATATGCTTTATATCTTTTATACATGCAGGAAATTCAAGTCTGATGACTCACGACTGCCACGTATTGAGGGCCTGCCTGGTTCTAGAAAGTGAGTTAAAGAGACGACACCATTAATAATTTACTCAATACATACAAAAACAAAGTAAATTTAAATTTTAGTCACAAAAAAAAATTTTCACTTAAAAAAAAAACTAAAATTTTTTCAAAAAAGACAGAAAAACATCTCAACTTTCAAATCAAAGACATGCAAATGTAAAGGATTCTTTAGGAAATCCAAAAATAAATAAGGGCAATTTTGTCCATTTTGGCTTCTTTTAAAAAATTTCTCTCTTCTTTGGATTTTTCCAAAATCTTCCCAAAAACAATCAACTAAGCTCCTTGAATTCTTGTCTCCACTAAAGGAGAACTACAAAATGCTTCAAGTCTCTTGTTATTAACTTGTTTTTTTGTGTTAGTATTTTGCCATAAGATAAAACTCTAAAAATATTGAAAATAAACGCTCTTTTAGTACTTAGAAAAGTCTCGAAAGATAGAGGCTTATAACTCTATAGTACTTAGTAGAAAGTATGAGACCATTTACTTCAACTTTTTAAGAGGTTAGAATTCGGACATTCTTCTCTCTCTTTCTTGCTCTCCTTTATAATTTGTACGAAAAGAAAAAAAATTTAGAAGATTTGTCATTCTCTCTATATCATTTCAGTTTTTCGGCTGGTTCATGTATGTCATATTGCTATTGGGATGGATCCATTTACAGTATGTGTCCTAGGTACGCCTTTTTTCTATTGATCTAATAAAATTTTATCGCATTTTTATCAAAAGAAAATGAAGAATTGTAGTTCTACCTTTTAAGGTAAGTAAATTTAAATACGCTCAATCACTACTAGAATTATAAGTCCCCACAAGTTAGAGTGAGCTTAAAGCATCTCCAATTGGGGGGGGGGGGTAAAGCCAAGTGTATGCTAAATATACACACTTTGTTACCAGAATCACCTGCAATGGGCAAGTGTAAATGGTTGTAAAAATGCATCACAGCCATAGAGATGCATGCACATGTGCATTCTTTTTTACATCCTTTGTAGGCGAGACCCACTTTAGAGAAAGGGAGAGAGAAGGTTGGAATCACTCTTCAGACGCCATACAAGATTATGTTGAGGGCCCCACTTGATGTCAACACACCAAGTGGTGCATTGCAATCCCCAACAGCTCTATGATGAATGGCTAAGATGGATTGGAATTCAAAATGGAAGGCCCAGATGTCATGCAATTTGCATTGCACTTCCAATAGTCTGAAATATTAGAAAAAAATACCTTAAAATAGTTTAAAATAAATTATAAATTTATACATAGATATTTTTATGTTAGTTTGTAGGTAAAATTATATGTTCTCCAAATTTAAATTTTTTTAAGTCCATTTATTTGGAAAAATAAAATAAATCTAACACACACAAAATTAATTTTAAATAATTAAAGCACAAAAATGAATTATCTCAAATAAATCGAATATACATATTTGGATTTAGATTGTTTCCCATTAGAGCAAAAAACAAATTTACACCCTACTCCCCCGGCGGGAGGAGGTGTAAAGGGAATGTAAAAGTAGCTTTACACCCCTAAAAATACACCCTCTCATTAATGATGCTCTTAGATATTTAAAAAAAATAAAATATTATTGCCATATTTGGATTTAAAGTTATTGAAATTGTTTTGAAGTTTACAATAAAGTCGATTATGCTTGACCACCTTTAAACATGAAGAATTTCACTGACTTTTCGTAAAAGGTTTCAAAGGAGGGTGGGACAACATTCTCAACAGGAGTCTTAGATAGAAATTAATTAATTGTACTAAAAATCAATTAAGAAAATAATTAAGAGGACCTCATCTTATCATCTTAATTAATCTCCTATTTCTCGAGACCTTGATTACGAGTGAGGACTTTCGACCCAAAAAAAATTACGAGTAAGGACCACGTAAGTATATGTAATTAAAAAAATGGGGTCCCACTCCCAGTAATTAGTCCTAGTCGTCCCACAAAATAAAGAGAAAAGCTTGGTGTTGGTTCCATCTCATTTCTTGAGAGAGAAAGGTTATTCATTGACTATCAAGTATGTGTATACGTGGAGTGGAGCCAAACGTGATTCAAACCCCACGTATGAACAGGAAAACAAATCCATTTCACATGTGGTGTGAAACCTCTTACTAGTACTAAGTTGCTTCCATCGACAAGCTACTACTGATTAAATCTGTCCTTATTGCCACATGCATGTTGCGTATACTTTAATACATTAAGTTAACAAAATAAATTTGAATCGGAGATGGATCTGGTTGTTAATGATAAATCGGATTTTCAAGTCGAGTCGAATTTTAAATACTCCGATCCGTTTATAGGCATACTTGGCAGCCCTAATTTTTTGACCTCCCTCCTCTACTATATAGTATATATAATAGACAATTTGTAATTTAAGTTACTAGCCCTTCTAAAATAAATTAAACATAATTAAGTTTCAAATATTTAACCTTATTATGTAAATTTTAAATCATATATATTTTATGTACTTTATTTTCTATTTCAATCTCCAATCTTACAATTCTAGCTTGACCACATATAGCATCACTCTGTTTACTGAAACTGACGTATAAATCTGTCCCATGAGTGGACTTGTTTGGCCACGAATCACGATATTCTTGTCATGAATTTGTGGCCGGTTTCCTTTCTCTATTTTGTCCACAATTAGCATTGGCTTAATGGCCACACAATTCGTAAATAGTTGCCAAATTATATGGGTTGACTTGAAGTAACATGAGGCGAATTTAATTCACGGCTCCATGAGAAGCGTTTTCTGGTGCATACACATGGTTGTGATGTGCATGTTATAGTACCAAGGAAGCTGCTGGCAAGCATCGGAAGCAGGGCCTGTTTCCTTGAAGCTGGCTATAGGCACTCGTGTCTAGACAAATATAATTATGTAGAGTCAAGTCAGGCCTTATACATTAAAAAATAAATAAAGAAAAATAAAGAAATATGGACCTCCAGTCCAATCCAATCCAATCCAATGAATCTTCTCTCTTATTAGGGTTGGGGGCCCCATGTTGAAGCAATGACCACTTTGTTTAAGTGTAAATACTGTACTCTGAAACGAATGGGATTGTGGGTCCCAAAACCAGAAAAATATACACATGATTATCAATACTTTATTGTGTGCAACACGTTTTTGGGGACGGTATAAATAAGTGAGAGTTCAACTTCCTCTAGGACCTGAAAAACAAACTACTCTCTTCTCTACTCAAACTTCACAAAGAGAACAACTAGGAAAAATGGTTAGAACTCCTTGCCGTGATGAGAATGGGATGAAGAAAGGTACATGGACACCGGAGGAAGACAGGAAGCTCATAGCTTATGTCACTAGGTATGGCTGCTGGAATTGGCGCCAGCTTCCCAGGTTTGCAGGTGAGAGAGACATGAATTATTAAGTAGATGATAATCATGAACTTCTAATTGATTTTTAAACTTCCTCAATCATTAATTGATTAATTCTTAGCCTAATTAATTTGGTTTTACTTTGAGATTAGGTCTGTCAAGGTGTGGGAAGAGCTGCAGACTGCGGTGGATGAATTATTTGAGGCCAAACATCAAGAGAGGAAACTACAGTCAAGAGGAAGAGGAAACTATCATCAAATTACACCAGCAGTTGGGCAATAGGTATGTAATTAGTGTAAATAAATTTATGCTTCTTTGTCTGATATCATATGGCCAAGAAGATCACATGAAATCTCATGGTTTTTTTCTTGTAATTTGCAGATGGTCAGCTATAGCGGCCCAGCTACCAGGAAGAACAGACAATGAGATAAAAAATCACTGGCATACAAACCTCAAGAAACGCATGAACAATAAACACTACAAATCATCTTCATCATCATCATCATCATCATCATCATCATCATCATCAGTCACACAAACTGATGATCAAGAAACACCCAATTGCTCAGGCCTTGTAGAGCTAGCCGTCGATCAGCTAACTAAGAGTGCTACAATTTTACCAAATGCAGATGAAACAGCTGATCATCTTCAAGTGCCCCAAACTGATCATGATCATCTTGATAATATCTTCCAACTGTCGTCGCCGCAACCCTCGTCGAGTGAAGTCTCGTCCTTGACCACAGACAATGCCCCGGTTGTTTTAAGCAGCATGAATAATGATGATTGGGTTAATTATGTGGAAGAGGACAATGTTATTAGCTCCATGGAAGCATATGCAGATGTTCAGTTCGGCAATGATTTCTGGACCGAGCCATTTTTGGCTGATACCTCCTACATCCCGTGTGGGCTTTTGACTCCCTCCATGGATTCCGAGTTTTTCTATCCACTGTTTGATTGAGATTTCTTGTAACACACAACATGATATCAGCCTATCTAATTTCAAATTTTATGCTTGGAGGTCTTTTGGAATAGAAATGCATGCATTTTATTACGTTTTTCTTGTTTAAATATCTCAAATCATATATATATATATATATATATATATTTATTTATTTAAATTTTCTGAAAATAAAATATAAAATATAGTTCATAATATAAATCAAACAGTAACATTCCATTGATGTTAGGGTGTGTAAAACTAAGAGTTCCATTGATAATATCCTATGAGATTTTAAGAGTTAATCGCATAGATAATTAACCGACCTTCACATCATATTTTTTTTTGTATATCCTCAGTAATTTCATTAATAAAAAGGCATTACAAGAATATAGCCCCACAAAGGGCTCAAACAATAAACATAAATATTGCTAGACAATGACCAAAAATAATTTTACATCTTGAAGACTCAGCTCACTAGGAGCTGAAAAACATAAGAGGATCCATAAAGCCATTGTATTTGATGTTGTAAGAAGATCATATGAGAGATAGAACTCTCTACCAGTTTGGGAGTTGGGGGATAGAGAACACTTACAAGTGGAAAAGCAAATCCCATTCAATTTCCATCAAGACATATGATCACGATGTCTCCTAAACACCTCTAAACCCAAAGCACCAATTAATAGTAGGTCCACAAGTATGGGGAGATGTAATCCGGTTTATTCGTATGATGGAATGATTCTATTAGGAAGAAAGAAAGAAGGCGGATGGAAGGAGAGAGTGCAATCAAAACATCCCATATAATAAAGAAATGTTTTTAATAAAGAAAACTAGCATCAGATTAATAAATCAAGAAAGAGTACAATCAAAACATCCCAAATAATATCATGTGGTTGCTCAACCAAATACAAATCTCACTTATATATAGGGAAAATCATACTAGACGATGAGCAACTCTATTGGCCTAATTAAGTATTATTATTGTTGATTAAGCCAAGGACTTAGAGCCATTAATTGTCTAATTATTATTTAATTTGTCCCAATTGTCAATTATAATTCAAATGATTATTTATTTATTGTTATTATGTGTTTTACTTTTTTTTTTTTTAATAAAAAAAATTATAAGGATATTTACAATGAGAAAATCCACACATAATGAAGCTATACTACCATAAGATACCTCCTCCAATCAAATGGAGAAAATCTACCACTAAACAAAATGCTAGTGAATATAATATGTAACCAATCAAGGAAAAGAAATACCACTCGAATCTAAACATATGCAATTGTATTTGTGCATGTACTAGATCTAATTCAAGATAAAATTAACACGACAACAAGATGATGACATGACATGAACATGATTCAGTACATATTATGTCGTGTGCCCAAATAAAAATGATAAAATTAAGGAAAATATTATTTCATATGATTAGGGCTTTTCCACATTGGAGAATTAGTTTGGTTGGTGTCCAGAATTTTATCCTCTCAAGTCCTCGGTTAATGGTTAAAGGTTAATAATGGCGTTTGGCTTTCAGTGCGCTGTTGTATTTGCGACTTGTCGTATATGTAGATTACCTTGTCAAACACTTGTCGTATCCTATCACCAATCGAATAGTAATAGTTTTATCCTTGTAAGTAGCCGCCATAATTGATTACTTTTAATAACATTGATTTAATCACTGTTCATGTTATATAATCCACGTGATTCATATGGCCCTCCAAGTCTACTGCCTTTTGTTTTGAGCGAACCCTCTCGTCCTAATTGCTTAGCAGCCCTTGTTTGTTTGGTTTTTTTTAAAAAAAAATTGGCAAAGGCTATTATTTTTTCACCAAATAAAAAGTAAAAAATAAAACTCTTTAACATTACACTCAATAAAATTCCTTGCAAGTACTTCAACTCACAATTATAGACGCAGTAAGTAATGATAAGAGGCTTTCAAAAACGGAATAATATGTTAACCTAATTCTATTCTTCTTGTGTATATATATATATATATGTGAAACTTAATTATTTATTTTTAATAACAAAAAATTCAATTCTCTCAATAATCGCAGGCCACAACTTTAATAGAAACACTTCGAATTATATTTGTTGAGCATACATTCATTTCGTCCATGTAGCTTATGTTTGCGGATATGAATATAACAAGTTTATAGAATGATCGTCCAACTAAAATAGAAAAAGCGATTAAAGATTAAACGAAAGAAAAAGGAATCAAAGACTGACCCAAAAAGATAAAAGGAGTAATAAATTAGTAAACATAAAAACGTATTAACCAGAGTCATTTATTTATTTTGTTTTAAGTACGAAATTACATTGTAAAATAATATCTACTAACATAAAGCCTTTTTATATAAAGAATTGTTATGAGCCATGACAGAACAACAAATTTCCATTGACCTGTGCTACACGTGCTTCAATTCAAACCGAGTAATTCAAATTTCAAGTCAAATAAAATAAAGTGTGAAATGAAACCACGTTATCTTTTCGCAGAAACAAACGTGCTAATTTTATAATTAAATTAACGATCGTTAAACAAAACAGACAATTTTGATATCGTAATTAGTGTTTCTAGGTCCAACCATTGATGACATCGCCTCTTCTACGTCACCGGCTGTCGATATATGTATACAGTCCTTTCATGGAAGCATCATCACAACATCACAACATGTGATGTCATCTTCCTCAAATTAATATTTTATGAATTATTTATTTCACCTTCCATGGTTAATCAATTAATTAGTTAATTATGGAAACATTTACAAGGGACAAGATAAGATGCTCCCCATGTGCCTATCGTATCATGGATCCATCATCCATGAAACCTTTGTATATGCTATATATATATATATATATATAGTGTGAAAAGGGGCTTGAGATTGAGAAATTATTTGAAGTTGTTCATACATAAGAAATGGTTTCATGAAATCTTTGGTTGGTTATACAAATTAAATATGAAAAATGAAATAAAGTGGTATTTTTTGGTTATTTTTTCAACCATTATTAGTATATATCTCAAAATTGAGACCGACTTTTCAAAGTAAATTTTAACTAGGCATTTGATAAACTTACATATAACAATTTCAGAAAATCGTGATTTTACTTTTTAAGGCTTGGTCAAAGTCGGTCTTCCCATGACCAATCTGTCATGAGTCATGACGCAGATGTACCCATGATGAATCAATAGTCTCCATGAGAATGAAAAAAATAATAATTATAATTCTAGGCAACCACCAAGAAAAGCACTTGTAATAATGAAGTTAGAGAAAATAAACAAATAAATATATGTGATCAAATCGTAGTGGTGCACTTTTCCTATTGAATTGGCTCTTCCTTCCCGTTTCATGTGACACTTTATGTCCACTCTGATCATGATCCTATTATTTTTATAATCAATTGAAAACATTTTCACTGCATCTTCTATATAAATTACGCATGCATATATTATAATTATATTAAAAGATGCATCTTCGAATCGAAGCCGTTTGTTTTTTCTTTCTTTAATTTACCATCATAGTAAAAGTGACGCAACTCAATTATTAAGCTGGAAAATTTGGTCACATCATCAATCCCTGGAATGCTGATAAGCATGAGGCATTTTGATTTTGGACTGTATAAATACTGCCAGAGTGTCATTTTGATCACCTAAAACAAACTTGCCAGAGTGTCATTTTGATCACCTAAAACAAACTTGAATTGAGAGAGAGAGAGAGAGAGAGAGAGAGAGAGAGAGAGAGAGAGAGATGGTAAGAGCCCCCTTCTACGACAAAAGTGGACTGAAGAAAGGGGCATGGAGTCCTGAAGAAGACGACACGTTAAGAGCCTATATTGAAGAACATGGCCATTTGAACTGGCGTTCGCTTCCCAAATTTGCCGGTGAGTAAGTTTGCAGATAATTTTCTCAATTCCAATATTGTTTTGAAACGCATAAAGCAACATATAATTGCAGCCTGGTTTTGCATATGATCACAGGTATATCTAGGTGTGGCAAAAGTTGCAGACTGAGATGGACCAACTACCTTCGACCGGGTGTAAAACGGGGAAATTACACTCAAGCAGAAGACGATTTGATCCTCAAATTGCATGAAGAATTTGGAAATAAGTATGGCCATGTATTATTAGATATATATTTCCTCTTCAGTTCATGACTTCCAAAGCTAGGTAGCTAGTGTACTTCTACAACTATAATCTATTGGAACATAAATTAAAGGGCTTATGAGTAAAGTCTTATGAATTTTTGTCCTTTGCAGATGGTCAATGATTGCTACAAAATTACCTGGAAGAACAGACAATGAAATCAAAAATCATTGGAACACCCGCTTTAAGAAGCTCACAGAGCAAAATCCAACATCATCTCAATCAGCCAAAGAGCAGCCTTGTAATCACGAGTCTTCCCCAACTGTAACTAGCCAAAACACAGAATTAGGAGCTCAAAGTGGTCCAAAATTTGATGCATCTGTTCACCAAATTTTGGAGAGCTCTCCCTTGTCCCCCGAAACATTTTCCAGTGACTCCTCCTCCCTGAGCTCCAATCAGGCATCTGCATCTACTTCTATGAGTTGGTTTAATGAATCGACCGGAGATTTTTGGACCGAACCATTTCAATTGAATGTCCAAAGTAACTATTCAGTTAACTACTTGAGGGAGGAGGAAGTTTTATCATCACCATCCTTAACGTTTTATGATATAGGGGACAACATGGATTTGTTCTACCAGGTGATGCCAACATGGCCAGAGAATATTGATTAAATTAGGGTAACAACGCAAATGCATAATTAGGGCTTGTGGAATAAAAATTCTCAGCACTTCAGTACAAATGTAGATCATGCAATAAAATTTCTTTGCCAACACTAAAAACGCTTCGAATTTTGGGCTTGTTATTAAGCTTATCCTTCTGATCACAAGTTGATAAAAATTACTTGCACTTGCATGAATAATTGCTGATTGTTCTGATGAGTGAGAAAGAAAGAGACATGGCTGCTGCTAGCTAGTCTGGTCATGCATGGTCTAAATAAAATACAATATATAATGCGTGATTTTATTACTAAAATATCATTCCATTTTTTGTTATAAAATTTCACATCTACTGATTTATGTAAATGATTAAGTTGGAGGCAGTATCGGTGCTGCTAGTAGTGGACTCACCTATTTTTCTGAAATTTAACGTGAATTGGAGAAATCATAAACAACGTTTTAGTAGATCAAGGAATAACAGACAGAAATTAGTAGATCAAACTTAGACTGTAAAATCTAAATGTGAATTTGAATGATCATGGGGACAAAAAGTAAAAGGCACATATGTATAAACTATTTCGATTGTAACTTTAACAAGCAAAACAGGCCTCTGCAATTAATATTTTTTTTACCAGCTTTTTATTTTTTTAAACACCAAGAGGAATCTAGCCTCGGATGCGAGCATCTTCCTACTCTTTGTCAATAGATTGATGTATCCAGATGTAGTGTGAATAAAGGATTGCATGATGTTCATAGCATATATATTGGTGGAAAACTATATCTTTCGAGTGTTCTAGAATAAATTATTTATAATTTCTCTGCCACGTCATGAAGAATCAGAAGAAAGCGGACAGAACATGCATATGCGCTATGGTAGAAAGCTTAATTTGAACTCTCAAGCAACTTCAGAGAACTCACTGTAGATAGATGTACGGCGGGGCCTATTTGGGGTCCGTTTGCTTTTGATGGCAAACTTTTTTGCTAACAAGAAACACGAGTGGGAACAGAGGTGTGCTTGTTTGTCAAGAAACGGATCAATTAAAGAAGAAAGCTTTCAACTATACCACCCCTCTCAGTTAGAATTTTATGCCTCTCACAGAATATAACTCACAATACATACTAAAATATTAAAAATTATTTTGTCTATTCATTACAATTAGAATTGTCCTTAATAAATATATTAAGGACAATAAATATATTAAGTAATTAATTAATATAGGTTATTCAATGACATCATAATACTTTTTTTTATAATAAAAACTGAGTGGAGACATGAGACTGTACTGGTCCCAATCTGCCATAGCCCCTGACCCCACCGTCATTTGAGTCGATCAATTATTGTTTTAACCAATGGCGGACCCATGAATTTTTCAACAGAGGTATTATTTTTAAAAGCTAAGAGCTCAACTAAAAAAAAAAAAAGATAAAGAAAAAGGAAGACAATGTCGATTACTCTTCCCTATAAGTGTTTGAGGCATGTCATTTTCGCTTTTAGGTTGACAAGGACCCCTTTGCAGATAGGCTCTTTGGATTTGTTCTCGAAAATTGAGATTATAATAAGTAATTAGAGGTCTAAGTCCAGGGTCTGCAGGAAAATTAGTCAATATTTCATTCAACTCAGTGACCTCCGATCGTTTTGGACTACTCGAATTATTCAGGGGAGGATGTGAAGTAGGTGGATAATTTGAAGGATGATTTGAACTAGCCAGATTATTTGAAGGAGGGTTGGAACTTGCCAAATTATTTGAAGGAGGGTTGGAACTAGACGGATTATTTGAAGAAGGATTTAAACTCTTTCTCTGAAAGTACCGTTCCATAACTGTACAATTAAACAAAATAAGGGTTTTATATCTCTTACTATGACTATTTGACTATAATTTATCAATTAAATAAATAAATCAATATCAAATTATCAAATAAATAAACAAATAAAAATTAATTATACTTCGAATAACGTGTCACGTAGCCTCTTCCTCCTCGAGTTTGCTACTTGATCTTACTAATATAGAGAGCGCTAAATAAGAAAAAAAAAATATATTAAAAAAAGAATAAACAAAATTGGCGTTTGCTCAAGAAAAAAAAATGCATTCGACTTACTTTGGATTGGCGTTGACAGGACCCGACTCAAATTCCGCTTTGGAATCCGAGCTGGACCCTGTGCGTGTCCGACACCTGGCGGATGTCGAGCACAAATGACGTAATTGCCCTTCTAAGCAAAGCACGATAAAATGACAAGGTTGACTTCTACCGAAAAACCTGCAGAGTTTTCCTTGTAACTGGCTCAATACCGAAACATTTACACTTGCCAAACAGGTATATATATATATATTCAATCAACTGCCAGCATACATATATATACATTCCAACAGTTCAATTCTAAGTCTAGAGCAAAACATCAGAGCGACTACTAAGAATTTACAAAGGAATCAATCCTTTTACAAACAAAAGTCCTACATCAAAAGGAAGGTGCGGAAGATGGAAAACGGCCCGGTGGTGGATTCCTGTGCACGTCTACTGCCTGGGGGCGCAAAACATTAAAAAGGGTGAGTGGACCTAAAAACAAAGTTTAGAAAATAGCATATGAACATACTAACCCCACTGTAAAAACAGTTATACAAACTAACTTATTCTCTTTATTTCTGAAATCAATGCACTCATATAATTTACATGTATATAAGCCAAGCATACTCATGGTCAACATTAATTTCTTAAGGCATTGAAAACAGTTTAAAACTACCACCTAGGTGTATCCTTTATTTTCATCAATTCCTTATATCCGTCAATTCCTTGCATCACTATGAGTGACACATACTCGCAGGTCTCAGTGACACGAGGTCAGTCTGAGCCGCAACTCGCAGGATTCAGGGGACCGTAGTCTACTTGTTCCGCATTACTCACTCCACACGAGTTCGAGTACCAAGGAACTCGTGGGCAATTGTCAAGCATGCTGACAAAACCGAAGGCAACCAATATAATCCGAAGACAACATTTAATCTCTGGGTACAAGGTGATTTAGGAAAATATAAAATTTCTGAAGAAAATCTGCTGGATAACTGAATTCCTGTAACCTTTAAAATTCTGCTGCCATTTATCTGATAATTAAATAGAATTTCTTTTCCTATATCCTTTAAAGGGTATTTCCACTCAGCAATATGCCAAATAAAAGAGTCAAAAGCATAGAACAGATTATAACACTAATCTTTGAACGAAATTTATTCAAGATCAAATACTGTAACTGAAATTGAACTGTTTCAATTCATTTATAAAAAACAAAGAGTCCACTCACTAGTAGTCCGTGCTTGCTGGACCTTTTGAAGGTCCCTCCTGGGGTCAACTGGTGCCCGGGTGCCTGATTCAATGACCAAAATATTCTATTAATACAATATAGTATTAATTTAAAAACCCTGACCCCCGGCTTCTAGAAGTACGTGCGTCAAATTAAGGTTGACTTTTTGATTGAGATAGAATTTGACAATTTCACATACACCGTTGCGTTGAGCACGACGAAATGAGTTCGTAGACACGAAGTGGGCTCGAATCGGAGCTTTAACGAAGAAAATACGATTAAAATATGACGAAGGGGCAAAACGGTAATTAGAAAAAATCAGATTTTACAACCCTCATTCTCTTTCTTCTCCCTCAGTTTCTCTCTCTCTCTCTCTCTCTCTCTCTCTCTCTCTCTCCCGTCGTGACTACCTTTCCCTCCCCACGATCAGATTCTTGCAGCCACCGTCACCACCATAGGCCGTCGTTGGCCACAAGATCGGACTCATTCGAACCGCCGCCACCTCCTCTTCCCTTTCCGATCGATCTCAGCCCCTGGAACCGTCGGATTCGGTCGAAAAAAGCCCAGAATCGCGCCAATTTTAACAGAAATTCGCCGGTTGTGTTCGTCGTCGTCCGGCCACCAAATCGGACAATCCAGGTATGGATTTTGAACCTCTTGAGCTGTTCTAGCTGCCTGTTGGGTAGGATTCAATCGCTTCTTAACGTAGGTCATTTATTTTCGAATTGGAAATTATGCCGGTTTTCAGCCTCCGAGTTCGGCCACTTCCGGTCAGTTTTTGGAGTAGGTCCAAGAACAAAAGTGGTTCCAAATATGGTGTTATACCTAGGGTAGGAGTTTGGAGCTGTGGTTTTGAGATTTTCCGCGATGCGTAATCGCTTTGGACACCTAGCGCTGCCGGCACGTGTGGCGGCGCGTAGGCGAGGGTAGTGAAGCGGCACTGTGTCTTGATGAGATCCTTAGGTTGTCACGAGCGCGTTGGAATTCGCGGATCTCAAATTGGATACCGTTTGAGCCTCGAACGGAGTTTATATATTGTGCGATTTTCGGGTTAAATAATGTTGAGCCGTTGGATCGTAATCCGTTTCAGATATGTTACTCTAGACAATTTCAGAAGCGTGTAGGATTCGACAGATCATGAAACAGAGTTCCAGATACTCCGAAATCACGAATCCTAGGGTTAGGGTTTAGAAATTGTGCGATTGCACGATCGTGATCAATCCAACTGTCCGATCGAGACCAAACCCTCGGGACATGTGTCCTAGATATCTTGGACTTTCTAGAGGCTTCCGGATCATATTGGGAAGTCATGGACCCACGGGGTCCCGGGTTGACTTTTTGGGACTTTAGCGCTTTTTTAGTCCCAAGATTCGTTAATAAATGAGTCCAAGGGCAAAATTATCTTTTTCTCTTAATATATTACTAATTAAATATGAATTTAGGTTTGAGTTATTACAGGCGTACTCAAGAAGGAAAAAAAAACCTAGGATTCTTGTGATGCACACACACTTTGATGAAATTTGGTGATGTTTAATTGGTCTTTTATAAAGAGAAATCTCAATCCTACTTAATTAAGGAATTCTCAAAACCCAATTGAATAAAGAGAACTCCCAATTAAAACCCAATTAAGGAAGGAATTCTAGAAGCCCTTTGAAAAGCCCACAAAAAACCCACGAATTACAGCATCAGTTTCCCTTTTCTTTCTTTATTTTTTTAATTTAAAAACCCTGGACTAAAACGATGTCGTTTTGGCCAGGCTTCGTTAAAAAAAAAAAAAAAAAAACAAGCGCTACGCGCAGAGTGGTTTGCGCATTTCATCGAATATGTGGTGTGCATCGTTGGTTTGAAGCAGAGGTCAACTCCAGCATCTCTAATAGAGTTTTCCGGCGACCGGAAGTGCAGGTGCACCTCCTTGCGCCTGCACAGGTCCGCCACTGATTTTAACATTTGTTTGTACCAACTAGCTCTTAATTTAGTTAAATTTTCCTTTTTAACGTTGAAAGAGACTGAACTTCAAATTTCCCCTAATGATTGCATCAATCAACCCTTGCTTTTTTGGTAAGGTGGAATCCTACATTTGTATTTTTTATGCTTGTATCCTGCTTATGTGAAAAATGATATCGTTATTCGTAGTATTTAGAAATTTATATAGACAAAATAATTAAATATAAATATAAATCGACCTAATTATACATTATCACTAAAAATGCAAACAAAAATCTAGATCCCCAAAGGAAACCATTATTTTTATCAATTATCGTCAATGAAGTTTGAGTTTATACTCTCCTCTAAACAGAAAATTAGTTGAATAAGAATCTAAATGGTTGTTATTGTAGACGTAAGTTGGAATTAAAATCACTAAAAATAACAACAAAAATTATATGTTACAATATGGAGGTAAATTCATTTTATATTTTAGTAACATTAACACCATGTAACGGTATGATGGACACACTAAAAATTTTATAAAATACTAGGCAAATAAAAAATTTGGATCTTGCAATGTCACATCCCGGGACCGGCTCCACCGTAGCACGATATTGTCCGCTTTGGGCCACCCTCTCTGCCCTCACGATTTTGTCTCTGGGAACTCACGAGCAACTTTCCAGTAGGTCACCCATCTTGGGATTGCTCTAGCCCCAACTTGCTTTACTTCGGAGTTCCCATGACTCCAAAGCCAGTGAGATCTCAAAAGGCCTCGCGCTAAATGGAGGCGGACATGTACATATAAGGCACATCACTCTCTCTCCGTTGGTCAATGTGAGATGTTACATGCAAGAGCTTGTAACTCAAATTATAAAGAGTATTTTGTTGATGAAATGGGGGGATCAACCCCAAAAACAAAAACTAAACAGTAAAAATAATACGAGTTCTATGAACTCTTAAGAATATTTACCTTTGCATATGAAGTTATATATTTAATTCTCCCTTCTTCAAAAATAGAGTCTTATTAAACCCGACTGACCATTTTCTTTTGTATGGGGGATTGAGCAAGAGAAAGCCCATCACAGAAACAGGCTCTGCTTCAATTGTTTAAAGACCAGACTCACATTTCACATTCGATGGTTTTTGGGAAAAAATAATGGATAATGGGGCTATGTTTTTTGTTTTGGTCCAACCATTAATTGATCCCATATATATATATATATATATATGTATATCATTCTACACATCTGTGTCGATTGTACAAATAATTGAACAAATGACCCTTGCAAACACCAACATAATTGGCAAAATCACATTGCTTTCACTGTTTAATATTCATACCCACCTAACCTGACCTTGCAATATTGATTACTGATGCAGACACTAAATTAAGCATCCACGACTTTTGTGGAGTGCTAATAACAGTTCTCTCGTATCCAAATAATTGTAGCTAATAACTGGTCACAAGCAAAACATAAGGCAAAATTGAAAGCCCCTAGGGGGTCTTCTTCCCTGCATTAGCAAATGCCTATGACCATTAAAGGAGAGACAATGCGCCACCTTCGTTGTCATGGCAAGTACTGTACTACGTGGCATGCATTGAGTTTTAAAAGCTTTCTCTGGTTTCTGCTGCTGTTACATTTAAACCTAGAGGAGGAACGAGACAATGAGGCAAGGCAACCCTCACATTAATGAAGTTTGGATGCTCATCACTGTGACTTTGATACAGTAATGACTCATAAGAGACCTCTCGGTCTCCATGTGACTCTGCGCCTGCAGGGGAGGGGATCCACAACTTCACTTGCCACTCCGTATTTGCACAGAGAAAAAGAAAACAAAGAACCCAGAAATTAAAACAACTCAGAAAATCAACAGAAGCTTCTTCTTCTCTCCACCAATAAAAACACTTCTGTTCTTCAACTTCTTATGGTATTTATTTCCCGTGTGTGTTTTTTAGTTGGCAAAGGGAATTGGCTAGTCAGACAATTTTATAAGCCTTGGTCCTACAAGAATAATAATGCTTTCTTTAACTAGTTTAGCTCCAATTTTTATAGCTTCACTATGTTAGGAGACTGCTTGACTCATTCCTCTAAGGAGATATTTCTTCTTTTTTCGAATTAGTTTGACATACATATTAAAATAATTTATCAAAAACATTAAAAGAAAAATTTATAGGCAGAAATGTTGGAATTTTTATTTACATAGGGCGGAGGGAAGTATTTTCCATATAGGAATTTAAAAAAACTTGGGCATGCTTATAAACTACAACATAGCTGGTAAAGTATAAGCAATCTGCCAACAACTAAACAACATTTGCCATCATGCATCTGCCAAAATTGCCAATTTAATAACCAGGAAACAGGGATTAATCCTTGTGGAAATTAAGCAGCAATTTTTCCTCTGTGTTAATTATGCCATTATCTCCACCTCTATGAATTTGACAATGAGTGGCTCACAGTCAAAATGCAAATTCCCAAGGTAGGAAAAGAAAATTGTTCTGCTGCAATGGTCCATGGACCAGAGGATGATATCAGAACAGAACAGGCCCAGTACTCCCTCTGTCCTAAAACACTGCAATTACCACCTCTACCCACTTCTCTTCCAAGTCAAAACTCAAAACAGAATTTTAAAGAAGTACTTCTATTATTCTATATAAATCTTTTTATTATACTGATAGAATATAAAATATCAATTCACCAATGAGTTTGAATTGTTCAAAAATGGTCCTTTGATCTATGGAGAACAGGTCAGATGGCCAACTACTTAATGTCAGAACTCACCACACCGCCTTCATATTTAATCATTCATTCGAACTTAAAAGGGTTCATAATTAAGTTTCGTAGAGGAAAGTCCGTAAAAATTATGATTAGATCACTCAAAAGAAATCAGATTTTTCAACGGGTCTAACCTAATGAAAAAAATACCTTGATTTACAGACCAGAAGTTTCATATTCCAATCCTCACGGCATCATAGTTGTGTGTGTGTAAGAAATCCTCATTACTTGTAATTTAGACTATTATTTATATATATAAAAAAACAAAACAAAACAAAAACTAGATTTACATTTTGTATCTTCAAGTAACACATGACTTTGGTTATAAAATTATTTTATTTTATATCGCAGCATTTCACATGTTTCGTTATCCAAATTAGTATTGCATTACAAATCAGGTAAACCATCATATTATAAAATAATAATATTAAATTAATAAGAGTAGCAATTTTCTTTTGATATTAACAAAACCAAGAAAGAGACTGCTTCCTCTGGGTCTTCTTTTTTTCTCTTTTTCTTTTGTTCTTATCTTCCTTTGGTCTAATGCCACTATGCTTCTTGATTAAACAATGATTACGCTTCGTTTGTGTCATAAATCTGGTATCTTAGTCTATAATTAATTAGGGGTAATTCATAAATTTGTATTATTATTTGTATTTTGTGGTTGATGTGGTGAGTGAGCCATTTTTATTCTTGGGTGCATATTGGATACATCCGTCCCAGTGGTCCCAATTTCCTCTGTGCAGTTGCCATCATCTTCCAGGTACAGAAACAGAGATCTCCGAAGTTGGGCCAGATAGATATCTTTGATTAAGAAATCTCATCAGTGGTGGGGGGACCATCGGACGGCTCACATGATTTGATTTATTTTAACTGAAACTAATGATGCCTCAATAACTTCATAATCTCAGAGCAGAAAGAAAAACATACACTCAGAAAGAAACAGAGAATTTTTGCAGCTGTCCAAATTTATTGGTAACTGTTTAAGCAAGGAAAGAACCCATCAATTTCTTCTTCCAAAGTCACACTGTGACAGGGGTAAAAGAGTAATTTTACCAAACTTTTTTCCCGCTCTGGCTGCAAGCAAGATACAGAATTGAGTTTGTCTGGTTATTATTTCTCCTCCAGAAACTAACAAAGCTAAAAACCAACACATACAGAATTGAAAAACCAAAAAATTCAATTCAAAGTTTATTTATTATGTCTTCTTGTCTTGTTTGGTTCCTAAAGAAAACAAAAAGAAGATGGCTTTAAAAAAATACAAGAGAGGACAATTCCTTCTAATTTCTTCTCCTACCAAAGAAAATGTAACTGACAGTGTTAGGTTTGGTTTGGTTTGGTTTGGTCCATCCATGATCCATGAGAGAAAAACTTCTTCTGCTTCGTTCTCTCTCTCTCCCATCAGTTTTTTTTTTTCCTTCTTTTCTTTCTCTATTTGTTTTCTTGACCATTTTCTCTTTTTTTATTGGGGCAGCTACAAGCTAGTGTCACTCTCAAAGAGACCATTGAAGTGATAAGCTGTGGAAATAGCTAAGATTGGTCTCAGCAGTTTTGGATCTGAGAAATTTGGACCCTGTGATCTTTACAATATTCACTAATTTTTCTCCTCTTCATGTCCTTCTCCAATCTTAAGGGGGTCATGCCGGTGACAGTAGTCGTTCCACTTTCTGCAGAGCTTGAAAAATTATGGTCTAGCACATTGGCTGCTGTCACTGAGCTAGACACCATCTCTAACACTGAATCAAACCCATCAGCCACAATGTCCTGCATTGCACTGTAGCATTGCAACATGTTTTCCTGCAGAAAAGAAAAAGGAAAAAAAACATAATTATTAGTTGACATGTAAAGATGCATACTTTCATACAACAATGATCAAGATTGTGTTTATTAAAGAATGGTCTTTTACCTTATTTACATATGAACAGTTGGAGAGTGCTTTTTTAAAGCAGGGGTATTGCATAGGGAATAATTCATGCGAAGCAGAGAGAAGTGCAGAGGCAGCAATTATTGATGGCTTAAACCCCAAAAGCTCAACATCTGCAAACAACAGAAGGTTTTGGTAACACTGTTCATCAAGGTGGAAAATTTAATTTCTGAACAGAAACTGAATTAAATTTCCAAGCGAAGTTTTTATCTTATGGAAGTACCCTTTTGAGATTTGAAGATGATTTGGGCGGCTCTGGCTTTGAGAGCCTGCAGCAATGGTGGGTCTTCTAGTTTGAACAGAGAATTGAAAAATGAAATGAAAGAGAAGGGTGTGATGGATCGCATTCTCCATTTTAGAGCTCCCAAAATCAGCACTTCCATCCTTTGGATCGTTTGCGTGTCGAAAATGATGCGTCCATCACCCTATACATACCAAAACACTCATCAAATCTAAGACCATGAATGAAAAAGTACACAAAATTAATAAAAATGTTTAGTTTTACCTGAACATCAGCAAGAGAGAAATCTGCTTTCTTCATCTTGGCAGCTAAAGAAACGCAGGAGATAGCAAGAAGCTTGATGAGCCATGGCTTTGGTTGCTGTTATACCAAGCATCATTTTAAATCTCATAAAAAAGACTTGAACCCAGAAACAATTTCTAATGTGCCATTTTTGTTGGCATTTGGAAAGAACCATCCATTCTTTTAGAACCCAAATTGTTAAGTAATACAGTTTTTGTTTTCAAAAGCAAGAAAAATGCTTCCAAATTGTTAATCTTTTAAGAAGCAAACACCATGGTGTGAGTTTCTTTACCAGCATTCCTTGGCAGGACAAGAACCGGTCAAGATAATTGACAGCAAGGTACTGCAAAAGGTTATCATAGTTACAACAAAGCTGCAATGACAACATAGATTAAAACAAGTTCAGAAGTCAGAAGAAACACAAAGTGAAAGGAAAATAAAGTGAGCAAAAACAGTTTCTGGGTTCTTGAATTGGCAAACAAGAGCAAATTGAACGGTTTTTTAATATCTCATTTCTCATGAGAATTAGTACCTGTGAGATGGAAGCTATGGCTTCCCTTCGAATGGAGATGTCAAAGTCTCTAGCTTGAACGGTTTGAAAGTAAATCTCTGATGGCATGTGATCAGATTCAAGGGAAAACATAGAAGTGAGTGTATCAGAGTGGATGTCATGGGAGATTGTAAGTGGGTTTTCAAGGTCGAACTCCATGGATGAGTCTGGTTAAGTTTTCAGCGAGTCTGAGGACAGAGCAAGAAAGACATTGTTGAAAGCAAAGCAAAGCAAGTGGTAAGATAAAAAAAAAAAAGCAGAGAATTTGGTGGTGTTTTTTTGTTTTCTGAAAAGAAAAGGGTATGTATTCTGCAGTGAGTGAGTGTGGGTAAGATTTGGACTTCACTCCTTTACAGCTCTCTCTATGACTCTCACTCTATCTTCTTATAGTGTTTTTGCAATTTGCATTGATATATGGTAATGCTATTGGGAAAGAAAAATTGGGATGAGAGGGTTTTGATCAGATGGGTTGCAGCTCAAAGGAGTTTAGAGTGGACCTCACACCACAAGATTGGTTGGTTTGGATTGGATTGGAGTAAAAACTTGGGGTTTTTTTTTTTTTTTTTTCTAATTTATTGGTCTTTGACATTTTGCTATTTGAGCCAATCCACCCTTCCAACCACGTTAATGTATTTTAAAATAGGGCTTCTAAGATCTAAGTTAAGAACGATTAGTTGTCATTGAGTTTAGTCCTCGTATTTTTTGTTTTAGATGTAGATCCTTTAACATTTCTTATGTTTAACAATCTGTTAATGGTAATACTGTTAATTTCTTATGTACATATATGAAAATGAAATACGAATATTGAAATCTAATTTAGTATTTTTTATAGAATGCACAATAAGGTATATTATTTATACAATAACATCACAACTAGGTACGGTATGTGCACATATAAATTAAGGGAGAAAATCGTAAGATTAAAAATCGCTAATAATTTTCTTCCTTGATATGTGTATGATCCGGCCTTCTATGACTATTCAATCGAGGAAATCTAAGCATTGAAAAGAACCCCTAACATAGGTCTAGAAATAAGATAATGTTGTTTCAACTTCTTCATCTGCTCTCCCCACCCTCTTCTTCCATGTATTTCATTAAAGCAGTTTGTAGAGGATTGTGTTTAAATTTACCCATATTGATAGACAGAGAGGCAACTAGGAAGTAGGAAGAATAATATTTATAAGATTTCTATATCCTCATAGGTCGTCGAAATGAAAAACCAAGGATAAATTAGTCAACCAAGGAAACAACAAGGAGGTTTGAAACGTTGCCGCTTTACACCAAACTATGTAACCACTCCAGTTGTGAAAGTCTTTATTAAGATGGGGATGGATGGATGGATCCCCAAACACAAAGTCACAAACAATATAATTCAGTCTTTTCATGGCTATGGCAGAGTGACAGCTCGAGCATATGTCCCAAATTGAATGAGTCTCCATTCTTTCTTACAAGTAGAAAAAGACTAATAAAAGGACAAATTATATACACACTCTCCCACCGCTGAGAATGTATATAATTAAATTATAATCATGGTGGGGTTTGATTCAATTGAAGTCAATGGCCCATATGTCATAACTAGTTCAACTAACAACATATCATGGTTGATTATTATCTGATAACATAATGTTCAATCATATGTGTATGTGCGCAATCTGATTATAAATGGGTGCGTCTTGTAACTTGTAACTTGTAAGTGCTACTTTCCTTGCAGCTTAGCAATTAAGTTTTGTCCAATAATACTCAAATAAGGTATCATAAGTAACTGAACGTGTTAGCCTCTTTTCTTCTAAAAAACACTCTTAGAGCCTTTTTCATTTTGAGAGGGGAGGAAGCCTTTGTTTTTTCCCCCTCCTTTCACCTCTTCCCTTCCTCCTTTCACCTCTTCCCCCATTTTCAGAGACAAAGGTTTTCTCTATTTGTCTTAGTTTTGTTATGATTTTCATCTAACCATTATAAGCGGCTGCGGCTCAGCGTCGGATCTTCACCTGCATTTCGGCGTCGGATCTCCACCACTATCTTTTTTGCAATTTCTTTATGTTTGGAACAAGTTGCAGAGACTCTTTGGGTTCTTTGTATAGTTTTCACCTCTCCTTTTGTGAGAGTTTTTAATCTCTCCTTTGTGAGAGTTTTATTTGTATTGTTATGACTTGATTTTTTCAAGCTTTATCTCTTTTTTATTATTCTAAGTTTACAATCTTAGTTGGAATGCCTATACCAGAGTTTCTTCAATCCTGCCTAATCGTTAGTGGAGACACACTATATTGTCTTAATTTTGATATTAGACCGCACCGTTATTGTAATGACTCTTTTGTGACTAATTTGTATTGACTCTTTGTGGCTAGTGACTTTTTTGGCTGAATTATGAATGCATTTATAGAATTTCTCAACAAAAAAAAAAAAAAAAGTAACTGAACATGCTTAATAGGCACGACCCAATTAAGAGGCACATTATGGTAAGTACCAACCATACACATGCACCAATAGTAGTTATACATGCATTCAAATTATAGCCATTAATGATTCCACAAGTTATAGTCCTTAATTAAAATAACAATTTTGAGATACTTTGCTAATCATTTTGAAATTAATTTGATAAACAAGTACATAAAGGATGTATATGCATTTGCAGCTAAAAAAATTGTTAACAGGGTCTAACCCAGTGAAAAAGGACTTGACTTGCATATCAAAGGTTTAAGGTTCGAAACCCCATGACATCATAATTTTATGTGTGTGAGAAAAATCCTCATTACCTCTAGTTTAGACTATAACTTATATTAAAATATATGTGCAATTAACATTAATGCACACATATATTGACATTACACATGCATGTCAATAATCGTGCATGCTTTATATATGTTATACCAAATAAATAAATAATTAGTATAATTAGGCCTTGGCTGGGGTGAGTGAGACTAATTAAATTGGTGGTGTTCACTAATAGTATTTGATTATGACTGTCGACAGAGACAGAGACACAAAGGAAGACCATCGATCATTAAGAACTTTCTAAATAAAAGTGTGGTTTTATTTATATGCATCTTATGTCCCCCCCCTATAGCAGTAGCCGAAATCGAGGTCCCTTTTTACTGCATGGATTGTATAGATGGCCATAGTCTATTCTCCCTCCCCAATGGATCAACCAAAATGCTAATGAGAACAGAGCTACAATAAGTCTCACACTCAAAAAGCCAAACATTCATACGATTGGTCTTGTGGAATGAAAAGGCCCCCCACATTCTCAAATGTACCTACTTTTTTGAAATTATTCACCAATCCAATTAATACTTTGACCTATCACTTTTGATCCGGAAACCCACATGGCTCTTGTATAGAAAGAGAGAAATGTCATTAAAAAAAAGAGTAAAAATCCCAATTAATTCACCTCCATTATATGGTTGGAATAGAATTATTAGTTATGGAGACTTTGTAGACTAATGTTTTGGGGATACTGATTGCCTCCTTGTAAGGGCATACTCTTCATTCGTACGAATCATAGTTTGACACATATACAAAAATAATTCATCAAAAATTTTAAAAGAACAACTTAGGCACGCATATGACACTGCTATCAGCAAGAATGTAAAAGCTCTTGGTAAGAAGGGAAGTATTTTCCATTTTTAAGGGACTTTCGAACTTGGAATATCTTTCAAAGTGAAAAAAAGAAATACAACCACATTAATAACTAGTTAATTCTTGATAGATGACTTGAAGTTAGGTCTTGACATAGTGATCAAGACATCATGGTCTTGGCAAATAAATAAAAAAAATACCAAATAAAGATGATTTGGCATATGTCATTAGCAATGTGCTTAAGTGAGAAGGAAAAAAAAAAAAAAAGGAAGAGAAAGAAACAATGTGTGGCCATTCATCATAATTAGATCGTAACACATAATTATAGATCATGCCATTCAATTATTATGCACGGAATGTCCTTTGAATATATTTTCTTTTGGGTCCAAATGTGTCCTTTGAAATTTGATTAATCCTTTTCATTATTTTAACATAATAATTTTCTTGAATTTGGTTTCTAACCGCATTTGGGTGCTCATTGGCTTTCAGTGCTTGTAACATATATGGTAATGGCGTCGTATTGTACCATTCATACTCAATTTCAACTTCTAAGAATTCAAAGTTATCGTATTTTACCATTAATGTAAGTTGGGAGACAAAGAAACTTAATTTTGTGTGTGTTATGACTTAAATCGAAATGCTTAATTTGCTTTGAAGAACGTTCCATTTTCTTTGGGGGTTGCTTCAAGCTTGCTCCATCTCGATCCCCTACTTTTAATCATTGATATGGGTACCTTGTATATATATTAATATAAATTTTTTTCTTTCTTCCTACTTTCTTTTACTTTCTTTGTTGTTGTTGGGTGTCTTCATCTTTGACGAAAACAATAGGTTCTCCTTCGTTCTCCTCAACATTGGTGCAAGAGAAAGCTAAAAGAAAGAAACCCAAAGAATACAATTCCTCTCTTTCTTTCTCATATAGTCTTTGGAACACAAATATATGCACAGTCCTTTTTACTTTCTCTCTCTCTCTCTCTCTCTCTCTCTCTCTCTCTCTCTCTATATATATATATATATATATGGATGAGATATAAAATTAAGGAAGATTAATTAATTAATTAGGTTGTTAATGGAAGAGTTTTGATTTGCCAAAGGATAAGGGTGGCAGAGAGTGAAGAGGTGGATAGAGATTGCACGCTTTGGGAGTGATATTGTGAGAAGGCAGAGTGAGTGAGAGAGACAAAGGGAGACTGATGGAAGCACATGATGAGTGCATATTTCACGCCATACCCCCATGCAGATAACATCATCACTCTCTCTCTCTCTCTCTCTCTCTCTCTCTCTCTCTCTCTCTCTCTCGCATTTGCATTTGCAAATTCATGGCGGAGACAGGGAAGTGGGCCTTGTTCTACTTTGGGACAAAAGTGAAAACCTAGCTATACTCAATTATTTATGTTCTCTGGAGAATTCATTGGCAGCATACTGCATACGAATTCCTAGCGACCACAAAAACAGCTTGGGATAGATAAAATCTGTTTATCTCACACATACACACACAGAGTTCACGGAAGGAAAACAAAAATTTAAGATTGTAATTCTTTTTTGTCAAACAAATTACCGTAATTAATTATCGTTTGATCAAAAATTCAATGGTTAATATTTTAAAATGCATCAAACTTAAATGGCAACCATTGAATTTTGTTCCCATCGATAGCTAAGGTAAATAGTTGTCCACTAAAATTCATGGTCCTACTCCTATATATAGTGACCAAGAGAACACCCTTGTTCATATACACTCTTTATTTTGAACAGGCTATAACAGCTATCGTCCAAATAAGGTACCAAATTGTTCCCCCATGAGGCTAGGCTGATATGAATGAGTTGTATTTATGTTTTCCATAAAGATAATTTGCAAGGGGGAGAGAAAAGCTGGGAATGTCAAAACTTGGGTGCAGTAAACTAGGATAAAGAAGCATAACCCTATTATATTTGAAGTGGAAGTGCAGACAATTGGTTATTGCTCTTACTTTACTGT
Source organism: Prunus persica (assembly GCF_000346465.2). Classification (NCBI taxonomy): domain Eukaryota; kingdom Viridiplantae; phylum Streptophyta; class Magnoliopsida; order Rosales; family Rosaceae; genus Prunus; species Prunus persica. The sequence continues at coordinate 22,718,446 of NC_034011.1, forward strand.
CAAAAGTTGGGTTTCTAAGTTAGAAAAAAAGTGATGTGCTGAAATGTCTATTGCATTTGACTTTTGGTTCATGTGAAATCATGAAATAGTGATCACCAAGCATTCTCATTTGTCCCAGTTTCCATTTTCTTCAGAAGAAAAACCCTTTTTCTGGTAATGCTGACCAAGTCACTACCAAACAAACGTGTTTCACATACATCACAAAAAGAATGAAAAATGGACATCATACAAATTGTTTCAACTTTCACACCAACAAAAATGTTAGCCCAATTTCCCAAATCAATATCACCACAATAATGGCCCATTTCTACAAATAACAAGATTTGTTGGCAAATTCATTGGTGGCCCATCACAATCTTAGGTATCCCAGCCCATCAATGTTATTATTTTTATTGTTTATTTTTTTTAATACAACCAATAGTCTAAACTATATACGAGAGGAAGATTTCTCACAAACACATAACTGTGATGTTATGGGAGGTCGAACCTTAGACGTTAGATCAGTAAATCAATATTCTTTTTCATTAGACTAAAACTCCTTTAGCAATGTTTATTGTTTATTAAAATAATAGTTAAACTTTTTTTTCCCTTACAAAGTTTCTAGTATAGAAGAGGGAAAGAAAAATCTTTGATCTAGAACATGTGGTAATGCGGCGCCCTTTTGGCTATGCGCCTTATCCACTAGCGGCTGTGGTCGTTACAAAACCAAATTTCAACTACCCCAAAACCAGAGAAAGTAGACGCTAACAGTATCATCTCCAAGAGAATAATCTCACACCATGGCTTCCTCTACTCTATCTCCTGCTACCACTTCACAGGTACTCAAACTAAACCAACTTGAATTTCCTGATGTGGGTTTGGAGGGTTGAGCTATAATAATTATGTCATAAATGTGTTTGAATTTTCTTTTTCAGCTATGCTCAAGCAAGAGTGCAATGTTCTCATCAGCACAAGCCCTTGCTGTGAAACCCAGGAGGACCCAGATGGTAGGAAAGGGAAAGGGAATGAGAGTCACGTGCCAGGCATCAAGTATTGCGGCTGATCGCGTGCCAGACATGGGCAAGAGGAAGCTTATGAACCTGCTTCTTCTGGGTGCAATCTCTCTTCCCAGTGGCATCATGTTGGTTCCTTATGCCACTTTCTTTGTCCCACCTGGGTGAGTACACCTACCCTTTTCCTAATTTCCAGTTTTTGACCTTTTTCTTTCATCTTCATGTATGTATTTTGTTGATTGGTGATTGATTTTGTGTTTATAATTGGGTAGTTCATTAAAATTGGATTACTATATAATATATCATGTAAATATTGAACTCATTAACCCAATGTAGCTTAGGGAAAAATATTCACTTGAAAAATTCAATCAATTTTTACCTTGATTTACTTTGCATAAGCTGTTAGTCTCTTTGCTTGGCCCATTGATGTAAAGTTAGCTCTGCATAACCTCAATCAGAACAATCAAGAAATCGGATTGTTTTGATTGTTCTGAAAGTGTAATGAAAATGAAATATTTAAATAGAAAAAAGTTAATTTAAGGTAGTGAATGGTCTATCTCAAATATTTACTACTAAAGACTAGAGTCCAACAAGGTCTCTTGATACCATGATAGAAAAGTTTATTACTTTACTGCTATTTCTACTAGCAAAATCCTTTTTTCTTGGCTTGAAATTGTGTATCGTTTGCTCATTGACATGGTTATTTTGATTGATTGGAGAACAATTATAGCTCCGGGAGTGGCGCTGGTGGTCAAGTTGCCAAGGATGCTCTTGGAAATGACGTGATTGCATCTGAATGGCTTAAGACTCATGGCCCTGGTGACAGGACTCTCACACAAGGATTGAAGGTATTGATACATCTTATTAATGAACTACAAACATGTTCCGTCTGGTTTCATCTCCCCATTTCAATTTATAGGAAAAGTTCAAGCCTGATTTGCAATACCAGCAGCAGCATTATGGGCTTATGATATATTTCCATGTTGTGCTAAAACATTCCCAAAATCAGATTAAGAACTTGGGGAAGTATGCATACTTTGACAAGGTAAACTAATTTTGATTCTTTGTTTATTATCAGGGTGATCCTACATACCTTGTTGTGGAGAAAGACCGAAGTCTTGCCACATATGGAATCAACGCTGTCTGCACTCACCTTGGTTGTGTGGTGCCATTTAACACGGCGGAGAACAAATTCATATGCCCCTGCCATGGATCCCAGTACAATGAACAAGGAAAGGTTGTCAGAGGACCTGCACCCTTGGTGAGTTAATTTAGACTTCTATCAACTCTTGCCAATTTCTTTTTCTTTATGGTTTATCGATACCGGTTTCTCGCTTCTACAATCTGCATTCATAAACTCTGTCAAAGTGAAGGATCATGCAACAATTTTCTCTCCCAACTTTTCCCATAATTGTTAGGCCATCAAATGCTGCATAATACATATTGGTTAGTCTGTTTCTTCATCTCATTCTATCTGTAATAACCAACGTTTCAATTTGACTTGCTGGAACAGTCTCTGGCGTTGGCTCATGCTGACATTGATGAAGGGAAGGTGGTGTTTGTTCCATGGGTTGAAACAGATTTCAGAACCGGTGACGCTCCATGGTGGTCTTAAACATCACAAAGCAACCCTCCCGAATTATATCATGTAATTTGAAATGTTTCGCTACTGCATTTTGCTTCCTTCATAAACAACTTGTATCATAAGGTTCATCTTTGTTAAAATTTGAAGCATATAATATGCAAGGAGGACCTAATTTTTTGGAATCTGCCATCTTCTCATCTTATGTATAAACTAGTGGCTTTTGCAAAAATACGTTCGATTTCACCCTTGTATACTGGTAATTTGTTGAAAAATTATAGAATAATACGGATATACAAAGCATGTTATAAGTTTAAAGAAAAAACATAAAAATAGACACAAATCCTACAAATAGTTTGCCAACAAGAGAGTATTATTACATCGTGCAACTTTTTCCACATTTGTAAAAAAATTAGCATAATTATTATTTTTGAAGCATAAAATAAATTTTAATTTTAATTTTTTAAAAAAAACTTTTCATAAATACGAAAGCGTGTGCAAAGAGGCTAGTGCCAATTAAATGAAGTGACATAACCAACGTGAAATTTATGTCCCCATACATCACAGAGCCACAGCTTGGATTGTATTTGTATACTACTTTATTTTGGCCTACGTTCACTGATCCATATCATACGCCCTTGACCTTGAGAACTGCATCAGCTCCATCCTTAATCAACTGCCACGCGGCAACAACGTGCCTCTCCTCCGTAAGCGTGGCCCCCACCGCAAACCTCAACATGTATACCCCACCGACTACAGTGTGGCTCAAATAAGCATGACCCGTTGAGTTCACCCACTCGAGTAGCTTCCGGTTCAGCGAGTCAACATAACTCGGCTCGGCCCTAGAAAATGACTTGAGCCGAAAACAAACCAACGCAAACTTTCTGGGCACCACAACCTCGAACCTTAGGTCCGAGTTTACGAACCCTTCGAACATTCGAGCCATCCGAACATCGGACCGGATGTGGCTCTGGATATTAGCGACGCCATAGCTACGGAGCACGAGCCATAATCTAAGTGACTTGAACCTACGTCCAGTGCCCAGTTGCCAGTCCTTGTAGTCCACCACTGAGTCAGACTCACTGGGTTGGTTTCTCAAATACTCCGGGTTGGTGCTCAATGCGTTGACCAACAAATCCGACCGCTTGACCCAGAGGCAGCAGCAGTCCAAGTAACTCAGCAGCCACTTGTGCGGGCTCAGACTCAGTGACTCGACTCGCTCCACCCCGTTCAAGTAATGCCTAAACTCGGGACAAATACAGGCACTTCCACCGTAAGCAGCGTCCACATGGACCCACATGTTGTAATCGTTTGCCACGTCGGCAAGCGGCTCGAGGGGATCGACGGCCGTGGTTGAAGTTGTCCCCACGGTTAAACAAAGGTAAAGCGGGACCAGCCCGGATTCCACGTCTGCCTCCACCACCTTACGAAGTAACTCGGGAGACAAAGCGAAATCGGAGTCACGGCTGGTGGGTATGGACCTTACATTGGAAAGACATATCCCGGCGAGCCTGGAGGCCTTTGTGAACGTTGAATGGGTCTGATCAGAAGAATAAACGACGAGATTTTTCACGTCGTTTGTTCCCAAAGCCTCAAGCTTCCGGTCTCGGGCTGCAACGAGAGTTACAAAGATGGCTTCGCTGGTGGTGTTTTGAATGACACCACCACCGCCACCTCCAGCAGTGCCCGATGAAAACATGAAGGACGTGGGAAGCTTGAGCATGTGGGCCAGCCAGTCCATGACGACCATCTCGAGCTCGGTGGCGGCGGGGGAGGCGAGCCAGTTGAACCCGACGGCGTTGAAGCAAGTGCACAGCATTTCGCCTAAGAAGGCGGCGGTGCTGACGGTGGCGGGGAAGAATGCGAAGAAGTTAGGGCTGAGCCAGTGAGTGATGCCTGGGATCACGTGGGCGGAGATGTCATGGAAGATGGTTTGCAGGGGTTCGGGGAGGTAGGGGGCGGTGGAGGGAAGGCGGGAGCGGAGGTAGTTGGGCTGGACTTGGGTGAGGACAGGGTAGGATTCGATCTTGGCGTAGTAGTCGGCAATGAAGTCGACCATTTGGTGAGCTTGTTTGCGGAAGTCTTCGGGGTCTAAAGGTTTGAAGACGTCGGTTTGGGACAGGGAAGAATCTGTGAAGTTCAAGTCTAAGCTTCCCATTTTGATCAAAATGTCAAAATGTTTCTGTGAAGAAGAAGAAGATAGATAAAGCTAGGAGGAGGAGGACGAGGACGAGGTTTGAGTATATAACATGCATGAGTGAGCAAGGGTTGAGGGTAAGGGGGTTATTTATAAGAGAAATTTTGGCGGTTTGGAGTTTTGATGTAAGAGAGGGAAATATTACGTATGAATATATGTTTTTGGGGTAATTATAATTTTAATCACTCAGGTTAGGATCGAATTTAATTTTGGTCACTGCACTTTCAAATTTCCGATTTTGATCATTGTATTTGCAACTGTTAACAAATCATGTCAAATGTTTCAATTTCGTTAGTTTCATTAATTTAAAAATATTTTTTTAAATATCAAATTTAATTATTAGAGAAAGAGGAGGATTTAGAAATTGAAAATTTTCTAACAATTAAATTTGATTTATTTTTAATTTAATTAAATATATATATATATATATATATATTGAACGCCCACTTTGTTCTTCTCATTAAATCTTTATTAAATCGAAGAGTTAGAGCTCGTGTCGGATTGACATTTGCAATTGACTTAGTTAAAAGTCTGTCCACTTTTTTCTTTTTGGTGCATCACTGCCACATTAGTCGTATTGGTTGCATGCATGAAATAAACAAGGAGGTGGATGACTTGAGTGAGCGGCTGAAGTCAGAAAATATATGTATAAAAATTGAAGTTTATCTTCAAAATGAGATGAATGGAGAATACGAAATTCATAGAAACAACAAAAAGGTTTAAAGAATAGAGTTGGTAGCTAGGTAGCTCATCATATTGGATATGGGGGTGAGTTGGGTCGATGGACATTATTGCAAGCAACCGAGTGTAATTATGTAGGAGGCAACTGTAGTCCCTATGTATTTGGAACCATTTGTACATCAGCTATCTTCAAAAACATACCTAAAACTTTACATCCTAAGTACATTTAAAAAGACAAGTACTTTGGATGTAAAGTTTGGGGCTTAGAGCATAGAAAGTGGACAAGAGAATACTTGGGTTGCTGACTATAATCTATAAGTAGTGGTTCTATAACCTCAAATTGATTCAATGAAGCCATTAAACAACACCACCTCAATAAGAAACTACACAGAAAATTAAAGATAAACTAAATAACGGGTATATATATATAGGGACAAATTTAGAATTTCAAAATGGAGTGGGCTAGTTTACCTTACTGGACTGTTAGAATTTAGGCTTACCTAAACCCTTATAAGGAGGCTGATGTAATTGGTCATAAATATATAATTTAATTTTAGAACATATCATTTTTATTTTATTTATTTAAAGATGCCTATTTGACCCCAATAAAGCCAGCAACAATTGATTATATATGCTTAGCATTAACACTAACTATAAGAAAAGAATAAAACTCATATGGGCTATAGCCCAGGTTGTACATGCTGTAGGTCTATGCCTGCATATATAGTTTAATGGTAAGAGCATCTGTTTGCACATCAGTCGTCTTAAGTTCAAACCTCAATGGCACCTCCTCCTCCTCCCCCCTTCTAAACTAGGTTCGAAAACTCAACCTCAAGTTTGTTGTAGTCCACGGATTCTTGTTTGTCTATCTAAGTCGTTTGACTATTTTGCCATATAAAATTATACTCATATTTATGTATTTGTTTAATTGTTTATTTTTATTTGCCCTATCATTTAAAACGGGTAAGATATTGCCATTAATTATCATATTTAATTCCAGATTTCTTCAATTGTATTCATTGACTTCGTTAATTGGTTGGTATTAAGGGCTTAATTTGATAATTTGGCTGATGTCTTCTCCTCCTTTTTTTTTTTTCCATCTTCTTTTTAATTTCTTTCTTTTCTTCATCTTCTTTTATTAATTTCTCATAGAAATCCTCAGCCAAATGCATATACTTCTCTTTTTAATATTGAAACAGCTCTGAAATTCAAATTCTCCTTTCAGCAATAACAAAAATATATATGTGATGAAGCAGAGGCTCGAATGAGTTATGTTACAACAAATGACATGTTATGTTACATCATAAAATGACATAATAATAATAATAATAATAATAATCTATATATATCTATATATATAAAGCAAAAGGCAGAGAATGGTGAAACATTCAAAATACCAGAAAATGCCCTTGGTTAATGCAAATATTAAGAATTGAAATTATTAATTAAATGAGGATAATATGGTAAATTCACAATTTTTCATATTTAAAAAAATTAAAAGAAAAAGAAAAGGCAGATAATGGATCCTATTTTTATGGAACACAACTATCCATTATCTTTTTTAATTCTAAAATAAATTTACTTATTTTTTTTAAAAAACCTCTCGCAAGTGCGGAAGCGCGTACAGAGAAGCTAGTAATAATAATAATAATGTTTTCCTAAAAAAATGTTATTAAAATTAGAGCACCAATGTGAAAGTGATGAGTAATAGGCGCCGTGACGGCAGAGTCAACGCCTCCAAATGTGAATACAGAAAACGTCCTCTTTTAGAGTTTCACTCCTCCTTGTCTTTTTCATGCAAAGAAAACCCAACAACTGTCTCCTCCTCGTTAACGTCCTCCTCAAACTCAAAACACTTCCGAATTAATCATTTTCATTTCAATACCAAATCTTCTCTTCTCTTCTCCCTTTATTTTCTTTTCTTTTCTTTTCTTTTCCTTTCCGTTCCGAAACAAAAAAAAGGGGGGAGAATTGGTTTGGATTAGAATTTGATGAATGTTTAGAAGCCGGAGGCCGCAGAAGAAGAATGAGATAGGGCAGAAAAATCTCCCTTGCCCCCAACAGACGTCATCACTGCCACTCTGGATTTTCACAGCAGACGCCTAAAAGTTTTCACCTTTTTTAGGGTAGTATTTTGTTGAAAAGGGTGTTCTGTTCCCATTGGTGTAAAATACCATATAAAAGAGGGAGCAGAAGATTCAGATTCTGGGAAAAGATTCAGAAGAATCAAAGAGTCTCTTTTCTCAGTCCAACATACATATCCATCCCACCCACCTTCTTCAAAGAGTAAGTTTGCATTTCTCCCTTGTGGATAAAGATTTGATTTTGCGTGTTTATCTGCTCTGTTTCTACCCCTGTTTCTCTCTCTCTCTCTCTCTCTCTCTCTCTCATGTGACATAGAGAGAGTGGTGAATAAAAGTCAAAGGTGCTTGCTTGGTTGCATTCATAAATCTATAATGGGCTGGTTTAGATTAATGTTTTTGTTGCTTCTTGCATAATAAAAATGAAATCTTTGGAGTTGGTTGGGGAGGACTTCTCATATTTGTTCTTATTTGTAATGAGACTTTAGGGGAAGAAGAGGCTAGAATTCAAATTTTACGTCTGCATTGTAGATAAGGGTTGGACCAATGCTCACTTAAATGTGTAAAGCATTCACTGGTTGAACCTAGTACACAATGTTCTGGTTGCTGTGCAAGCAAGAATTTGAAGGGAGATGAATGTAGACTTTAAACATAATCATTGAAGATAGGTTGACTATAATTTATTGCATTTAGCGGCAGATTCACACTAAGATTTGATGTTAGTGGCTTATTTTATGTAGTCAATAAACCAAATGATTTGCCATAACATCATAACTTGTAGGGGAGCTGGTTGAACAGAGGCAATCATGGGAAGCCCTGATGTAAATAGACCCCCACCAAAGCTTGAGGTTTGTAGTGCTTCTTTTGTTTCCTTTAAACTAGAATGAACTTGCAATTAGAGCAAATCTGTTTGTTGTTCTGATATGCATTGGTTCTCAATTATAGGGGAAGTATGCTGCAATGGTGGTGTGCTGGCTTCTGGGAAATGGATGCCTCTTTTCATGGAACAGTATGCTTACAATAGAAGATTACTATGTTGACTTGTTCCCGGTAACTGTCCTATCCGACATGATTTCGATTCAGAAACTACAATATCTAGTTTCTACATTGTACCTATCTCTCAGATTTTCTTTGAGTTATGTGCAAGTAGACAATATGTTTTGACAGTTGTAGCATTTGGAATTGGATTGCCTCATCAGTTGAAGTTTAATTTTCTTTTTTCCCCTGATGCAGCGATACCATCCCGCAAGGGTCCTCACTCTGGTGTACCAGCCATTTGCGCTAGGAACAATTATAATCTTGTCGTATCATGAGGCGAAGATGAATACTAGGAAAAGAAACCTATTTGGATATGTCCTATTTTTCATAACTTCTCTATTGGTGCTAGTTGTAAGTGCAATTTAAATCTTCAAATAACATCACCAAATGCTGCGATTGAGAAACATATGATTAAGCCTCTAAATGTGCTTCATTCTGCCATAGTTGGATTTAGCTACATCTGGGAGAGGAGGCCTTGGAACTTTTATTGGAATTTGTGCCATTAGTGCTGCCTTTGGAATTGCAGATGCTCATGTGCAAGGAGGAATGGTTGGAGACCTCTCTTTCATGTCAGGAGAACTCATCCAAGTCAGTATTTGTTTTGCATAACAATTACATGCTCTATGTTTCATTTTCGTTTTCCTTCAAGTTGTCGAAATTTGTGGATCTGATTATAAATTTGTGAGTTTTCTTGTTTCAAACTGTTCAGTCTTTCCTTGCTGGTTTGGCTGCATCAGGAGCCCTAACCTCTGCTTTGAGGTTAATTACAAAGGCAGCATTTGAGAATTCCCATAATGGTCTTCGGAAAGGAGCTAGTAGGTTCCAGTTTTCAAGTTCTCATATTTGTTGTTGAACATGTTACTGTTTTCTTTAGGACCATCATAAACTTAAATCTTCTGATATTTTGTATCTGTGCATGGTCTTGCCTACCATATATATATGTGCATGTTCAACTTACATTAAAGCACTGGCTTTTTTTTTTACACTGCAGTTTTGTTCTTTGCAATCTCTTCGATCTTTGAGCTTCTCTGCGTGATTCTTTATGCTTTTGCCTTTCCGAAGCTACCAATTGTTAAGTACTATCGCTCAAAGGCCGCTTCAGAAGGATCAAAAACTGTTTCTGCTGACCTTGCTGCTGGTGGCATCCAAACATTGCCTGAAGCAGTATGTCATTCGCTCCAACATATGCTCAAATAATGCCCCAACGCATTCATCTTCTAATGTTCTAAGAAAAAACAATGTAAATTCATGCAGGATGAGGAAGAGCAGAGAGATCTAGAGCGGCTGGGGAACAAACAATTGCTGCTTCAAAACATTGATTATGCACTCGATATGTTTCTAATCTATGCCCTCACTTTGTCAATTTTCCCTGGATTCTTATCCGAAGACACCGGATCACACAGCTTGGGTACATGGTATGTACTTAAACATAACGTTACTTGGTGTCAACAAGAATTTTGTTCTAAAATCTGGAATTATACATGTCAGGTATGCACTGGTTTTGATTGCAATGTACAATGTGTCTGATCTGATTGGGAGATACATTCCGCTGGTGAAATTCCTCAAGTTGGAAAATCGTAGAGGGCTCATGGTTGTGATTCTTTCTCGTTTCTTGCTCGTCCCGGCATTCTATTTCACTGCCAAGTATGGTGACCAAGGCTGGATGATAATGCTCACATCCTTCTTGGGTTTATCTAATGGTTACCTCACTGTCTGTGTGCTTACTTCAGCACCCAAAGGTTACAAGGTTTGTACATTGCATTTTATACGCGAAAAGTTTAACAGTTTGTTTAGTTAAAGAAGTAAGATTGATCAGAATTTTTGGGTTTTGCAGGGGCCAGAGCAAAATGCTTTAGGAAACTTGCTGGTTGTGTTCCTACTGGTAGGTATATTTGCAGGTGTAACACTTGATTGGTTGTGGCTTATAGGCAAGGGCTGGTAAAAATTTGATTTAACTGACTTGAAGGTTGTTCCAATTTGCCACAGTAAGACTGGATTCTGTTTTTTTGTGATTCATTATTAAATGGTAGAAGTAAATATTTGGTTTTTCAGTTTTTTATTTTATTTTATTTCACAAGAACATTTAGGAAGCATTGGAACTAATTCTTTGCTTCTGCATTGTATTTTTTGGGGGAAAACATTTTCTATCCCACAAAACAAATGCAGCCAAAAGGGCCATTCAAATTTGTACTCCAAACCGTGCCATTAGATACAAGCGTAGAGGCTGAGAAATTGGACATGCTGAAGTCAAAATTATTTTGCCCAAATGTTATGGAGTTATACAGGCCGATGGACCACACCCCAAAAAAAAAAAAAAACCTCGTTCAAAAGAGGAGTGTCAAAATCGCTACCAACAAAAAATTGATGTCCACAAAATAAAACATTTATCCAAGCCGGGCTACGTGACAACAATAATTCATCCGCAATTCGCTCCCTAGAAGATGTAAAACTACCTAATTAAAACTGTATTTAATTAATGTAATCTTCACATAACAATGTGTTTGGGTTTTATAATCCAAAATTCTAAGCATCCCGTGTCCCAGTTTTGCATTTCTATGCGACCAACATACTCAGTCATGGGGAGTTGCTAATGCTATTTTCTATCTGTGTGTAGCTTTCTAAACACCCCCAACACAAATGGTCATTAATGAGCTTTGGGTACCACTACCGCATTTCTTTAATTCTCTAGCCCCTCCTTGCTTCTTAATTCCAAATCATTTACAATTAATGCACTCCCACAAATTTTCAGCACCATAAATAAATAATCAGATAGAGAATGTCTCAAACCTCAAATTGCCTTTACTATTCTTACCCATTGACCCAGTCTTTCATGCAACAATCCTAACTTACAAGCCAGTCACTTGAGGACCAACTCATTATAGTACCAAGCAGGCAACTCATTATAGTACCAAGAGGGCAGTGTTCCCATTTTTTGGATTCAGTTGGTTAAGACAGTGTGTCCGTCTATTACACCCTGCTAGGCCGATCTTTTTTCAGTAAATTAGAGTAATTTAGAATATTACTGGGTAAAAATGAAAATGTAAAGAAATTTGAATTAGTAAAAGTAAGACCTTCCCTGCTGTACTTACTACGAGCTGAAATTTACAGTGGGCAAAATGACAAAAACACCCAACAGCCCCGTTTGTCTACTTGCATCACGTGAACCGACACGACAGGGATTACCAAAAAAATTGGGAAAAACCCAGACTTGAATCTTGATCCCCTCTCTCTCACCCTAAACAAACAGAGACACCAAAATGATCAGGGGCAGAATCGGAAACAATAAAATAGACGGTGACGATGCGGGCGCTTGCCCCTTATCGAACTGCAGTGAATCTACGGCCAGCGGCATGTTCTCCTGGTCCGGGCTACACGTGGACTCGTGCGGTGGGTGCGCACTGTACATTATGGCCCGCAGCACCGCCGAAACAGTGGGTATGTACGCCGTTTTGTTCCGGGCCAGCAGCCACGTCAGCCCCATGAGCTGGCAGTCCCTGTTGAACATCTTGCTCGCTCTGTCGCTCGTGGACTTGTCCCCCGCCGTTCCGTTCTTGCTCCCACCCTTGAGCTGCAATCAGTAATTACCAGTCAAGTAAGACGGCATTCTGGTCAAACAAAACAAAATATGTTATAGAATTGTGGAAAGAAGAAACTGACCTTCTGGAGAGCGCCGAGGCACTTGGTGCAGCCAGAATACGAAGAGTTGCGGCAGTTCTTCTCCAAGTTCTTGACGGCGGCGGTGGGCGTGGCGTTGTGAAACCCTAGCGACAGGTTAAAAGCGGCGGGGCAGCTGAGAGAGCCGATCTGGTGGAGCCGGATGCCGCAGAAGCACAAAACGGCGTCGCAGCTGGCGTTCGGCTGAGGAATCCGGATGTTTCGGCCCACAAGCGAGGACTGCAAGGAGTTGACGCACTTCTGCGAGTCGTCCGGCATCATCGGCTGGTCGAGGCCGGCGGAAGGAGCCGGAGCCGATGAGGGGAGCTCGAGAGCTGACCTGGCATGGGCAGCGAACAGCCAGGCGGCTAGGACAGGGCAGCATCGGCTGCGGTCGAGGTCTCGGCCGCATGCTTGGCTGACGCCGCCGAAGAGCTCATCGGAGAGGTCGAGGTGGCAGGTTTGGGTTGGGGTTTGGGACGGGAGGGCCGGGACAGTGTTGGGGCTGGAGTACTCACCCGGTTTGAGTGGCTGGGGGTGACCGGTTATCGGTTGAGCAAGTAAACCGGCGAGGGTAATGTTAAAGCTGGATATTAACAAGAGAAGGAAGAAGGTGAAAATGGTGGAGGTTGGAAATGATGGCATTTTGGGGTGAAGTTGTGTTTGTTTCTGAGGAAAATGATGATGAGCAGGACGAAAGTGAGGGAAAGATAAGGACTTTGATATCTGATTTTGTTTTTGTTTGAGAAAGGAGAGAGCTTTATGCTTCTTTTTGAAATTATGAAATAGTAAAGGTGAAAAAGGAGGAGATTCTGAAATATTCAAAGGACAGCCATTGTGTTTTTGCTTTTCAGGGCTGCAAGGCTGCTGCTGGCACCCACTGTCTCCTCCTCACGACCTAAACAGAGCAAAAGCCAAAACAACTGAGCAGAGATGGGACTGAGAGAACTGTGAGATAAATGGTAGAAACCCACCCAGAAAGAAAGATCGGTTTTTTCTCTGTTCTTCTTTTCTTTGTGGTTGTCTCCGTTTTCTTTCTCTAGAAATGGTGGATATGATTTGATGGGTTTATAATCCAGATGAAAAAGGAAGGAGGAACCGTGAGCTGACTGAGAGAGAGAGAGAGAGAGAGAGAGAGAGAGAGATCTCTCGATTTAAGCAGAGACGCTCTCTCTACTGTGTATAGTTCACTCACGAAGTACAGTGGGCATTCATCAATTGTGTATTATACTATATAGTATATGAACTATATGGAAAAGGATTCTACTTTTGGATTCAATTATTTAAAAAGGAAAAGGGCAATTGGGTTGGGTTGTGGGGTCCAGGAGAAATAGAAGATATTCGTTTGGTAGAGGCTAGACTGAGAAAGAAGGGGTGGTATAATACTGGATTTTTTGCATGATAAGAAAAAAGGCTGTCTGAAGATTTGGCAGCTTGTGGTGTCATTTTCCTTTTCATTCTCTATCCTCCTCACACTCTGATATGATATGAAATGAAGGTGCTCTCTCTCCTCTCTCTTTCTTTTTATTTTTTCAAGTTTGAGTGATTGCTGAGCACCATGAACTTGCCATAGCCTTTTTCCTACTTTTGCTACAGAAGAGGCCAGAGGGTCATTGAGCCATTGATGTCCCATTTTGTGCTAATGACATCTTAATAATCTAATAATGATATAAAGTATAAACCAAGCAAGCAATAGCCATGTTATTAATCATATTAATATTCATATATAATAAATAAATAAAAAGGCCAAAAGGGTATAATTATTAATGAGAAATTAGCATGGCCAACAAGAACAAGGTGAATAACAGACAGAAAAGATACTAGATTTGAATCATTACATTCGTGTAATATGTGTGAATTTAATATGTTACCGCTTCAAAGTTCTTTAAAAATGAAAAAGGGGTAAAGATTAAAAAGAGAAAGCAAAAGAGGGAGGGGAGAGTTTTTGTGTATTGAAACTTGTGCATGAAAAAGGAAACAAATGTGGAATGGGAGGGCATCCTAGGGAATTGACCGTTTCTGTGTTGAACCCTTTCAAGCAAGCACCATATGCGTGACCTTGAGCGTGTGTGGTTGCTAGGTAATAGCTCCTCCCTCAGACAAAAGTCATCGTGTGCCTGCGTGACAGCCAAAGCATCCAACTTTTCCACAAATTATTTTTCAAAAAGATAACATAAAGTAATACAAAACTGGTCAGTCAGAGAGAGAGAGAGAGAGAGAGAGAAAGAGAAGACATTACATTGCAGTTCACATGGAACGAAATGGAATGGCCACACTCCAAAGTTCCAAAGACTGTTTGTTTTACCTACCCTTTTTTATATGCAGAAAAAAGAAAAATTGTAAAATGTCCAAAATGGTGTCCATTATCTTTGCTTATTGATATTCCATATCTACAGAGGAAAAATTAGCAGAAAAAACCCAAGTAGTAGGTTCCAAATCACAGAAAAGATAAGAGAGGGAGAGAGAGTGGAATATATATATACAAGGGAGAGCAACAGTCCAAGGGAGAAATGAATGAATGAAAGGAGATGCATGTTGTGTTTAAAGACAAGACAAACATAAAGCGCCAATCAAGCAAAAATTATTCCAACCAAAAGTTCCTTTGGGAAAAGCTCAACACTCTCTCTCGTTTGCCCCACTGGTTTTCTTTTCTTTACCTTCATTTTAAAGCTTTTTCTCTCGCTTGGGCTCTCTTGGGTTGGGTCCCCCCCTCCGTGTTTTAAAATTGTTAGAGATCACTAGGCTTTTGGTGTGTTTTAGTGCAAGCCCCATTCGTCCTTAAAAAAAGCTAATGGACTCGGCTTTTCTTTACCATTTTGAATCAGAGATTATTTTATCAAAGAAGATTAGGTCAAAAGGAAAAGCAATAGATAGATGATCCTCCTCGCAAAGTTTTTGGTAATTGAGCGTAGAAAGTAGGAGAGGAAAAGCCTAAAAGGTTCAATGATGGTGTTGTTGCAAATGCAGGCTATTAGTATATACACTCTCCTAGTACGTACGGTTGTCGGGTATTGGCATGCCCTGTACGAAAAGAAAAGACATGGTGTGGTGTCTTCGGCCATTGTCGATTGCAAGGGTGAGGATGTGAGTGTTGAATAATTTGTATCTGTGCACAATAACTATTCACTTGTACATGGTTTGAGATATCATGGTGACAATCTGAATTGTGCGTTCAATATGAATTTATCTTATATGCTATATCTCAAATTGGTTTGAGTAAATTGTACTAAAAATATAAATTGAGAGCAAACATAGTCTGATTCGATTAGCTTTAGGTATCAAACTGCATACTTAACTATTGCAACATTATGATTATGTTTAACCTTCAAACTAGTAGTATAATCGAACCAGATCAATTTAGTTAATAACCAGTTTGGTTCAGTCATTTCCTCTCATACATAATTATGCAAATGTTTTTTTCTTTTTCCTGTCGAAAGATGAACTTCATTCCAAGACCTCACCCCAAAACGGAGAGGGCACTTAAACAACAAACAAAGCAACCCAATAAGGAAACCCAAAGAATCTAACTAATCTCTAATATCAGATGAACAAGAATAAACAGACTGTCCAAGATAATGATATCATCAAGTTAACAAAAATAAAAATGACAAAACTAACTGGATTAAGAACAACAAAACAACCCAATAAGCAAAACAACGTCAAACTCAACAAAAAACTAAACCAGCACAGATCTGCCACCATAAGCCAACAACTCTTAGAGCAGCCCCGACAAGGCAAGGGAAAGATAATCATAAGACTATAAAGAGGTGGTGCGAGCACCCGAGCTGTAGCGGTGTCGTAGCTCTACACAAATTTCACAATGTACGCAAGCTGTAGCAGTGTCGTAGCCCCAAGGCAAGGGTAATTTTCACTAGAGTTGGTAAAGCGGTGCTGAGGAGAAAAAAGTTATCTGAATGGTACCAAGTTAGCTTGAACCTGATTATGCAAATGTTATATCATATATATCAAAGGGAATTTCATATCCTAAATTGAAGAACAAATTAAGAGCATTTCTTATCCTTGAAGATGCGTAAATTTTAAGAAAGGGGATTAGATGAGTTAGGGATTTAAGTTTATAATATTAACGGTGATCATCAATATCAAAAGTGTAAAAGGCAAACTAAAAGTAAAGTAATTAGGATTTAGATGACAAAGAAAAATGAGCCGGATCAAGCCAAACTGAAACACAAGACCTTGTTCATGATTTACACGGCTCTCTCTTCCTCTTCTTCCTGATCAATAGAGGAAAGGTGGACATGTGTCGTCGAGTGTCAAAATTTTAAAACATTTCCATTTATTTTCTAGCCACCAAATAAAAGTTATTTTGACCCAAATGCGCATTTTCTCTGAAAAAACAATGAAAACATGTGAAGAATAACAAAAAGAATCGATCGATCAAGCCGCCACTAGTCCTTTTTACCTTCTTTTTTTTCAACACTAAACTTCTTGCCTAGACTAGACATATATATATTTTTGAATTTATAGTGCAATAATTATGTCATGCTTTGCTTGACTCCTTGAACGAAGATCATATGTCAAAAATTGATGGAAAAAAGGAGATGCTAAATGTGTCGGGTTGAATTTGCCCCCACTTTAAGTGGAAGAAAAGGCTCTCACAACTTCAATATTCTTTCTTTGTGTGATTGGAACAAATTCAATGCACACTTTCTATTGTCACAAAGACAAGAAAAATAAAAGATGAATACGAATGTTTTTCTTTCACGTGTTCCTTCGAACTTAATTTCAAACTTAATAAAAGAAAATAATAAGTGGAAACTGATGAGGTTCCATTCCCACAACCCACTTTTTTTTCTTTTTCGTCATAAACAAGTTTCATTAATATAGAAAGACAAAGCCAATTACATCAAAATAAATTTTTAAAAATGAGTTCAAAGGACATAAAACCCATTACAGATAGAAAGTCCACTAATTTCCTACACTATAATCCTATCTGTTTTATTTGGTAGCAAGCATGGCCACATATGCTCCACACAATAATTCAATACCTGCTAAATAATGTGGTTGTGGTTGTTTGTTTTTTTGTTTTTTTTTTCTGGTGGGACAATGATGATATGAAGAGGCATGTGAAGACAATAACACACTTTTTGAGTACTTATGAGCTTTGAAATCAAAATTTTATTTTTTATTGAACAAGTAAGTGGGTTTGTGGATATTGAGCGGTCGAGAAAAAGCCAAAGGAGAAAGACTGAAAGTATATCGAATACGCACGAAAATGTGTGGCTGATTGACCAAAACGAAAAGAAGCAGCTTCATTTTCTTCCAGATCAACCACACTACTACATACATGGTCAGCGTACTTGGCAGGTGGCAAAAACTCAAAACCCAAATGATCATCATCAGAGTTCTACCAATGTACGTTTGTATATGCTAAATATGCAAAACGCGTACAAATTAGACCCAAAAAAAAAGTGAAGAAAAGATAAAAGGGGAGATAAATTTATGTTTTGGCAATGAACATCTTCATAGTGGATTAATCATTAATTCATTTACTATGAATATATATCAATAGTCTAAACTATTGGTGAAGGGGTTTTCTCACACACACACGACTATGATGTCATTGAGGTTCAAATCTTAGATCTCTGGTATGCAAGTCAAAGTCCTTTTTCATTGGACTAGACCTCGTTGGCCTATATTTTCTATGTGCCTCAGCTTACTATTACATAGATTTAATGAACATGTACGAAATGAGGATTTCGGAACTTATAAAAAACGATCTATAGTTTGCTTCTCTGTAATTCATTTGAGTTTGTAAGTGATGGGCCTACATGTACCAACAATATAAGATGAACTACCCAATTAATGATAATAGATCAACTCTAAAAATATTGGATCAATTTTTCACGTATTATTTCACTTACTTACTTCCCATAGACATTCAATTTTTTTACCAAGTTATACCAGAAAAAGTTCGATAGCTCCCACCCAGACTTTTTTTTTCTTCTTTCCGGATATATATGTAGAGATCTCAAGAACCATTGAACTGTACGTTGTTTAAACCTTGAACTGATCATGTATTTTTGCTGGCAGAGCTGATCGAACAGACATGCATGCCAGTGGTGACGGCAGGGTGGTAACAAGACAGAATATACTAAATTCAAACAACATTAATATTTTGGCAAAGAAAATGATAACAGATGCTTTGACAAGAATATTTTCTTCACAGTGCATGGAATGGAACAAACCTAATTTGCAATTAATGTGCATGCAACTCTACTTTGGTACACACAAAAAAAGAAAAAAAAACTGTAGTTAATTAATAAACAATGACGACAAAGAATCTCATTATCCACATCAACTACTTGTACCAGAAATCAAATCAAACTAGAAACACAAAACAGAAGATTTGAGTCTAAAAGATCTCTACATAATATCGTTAATATCCAAAACACTCTCTGGGATTTCAAACTTCAACCAGTCGCTGCAATAGCTTTCTTTTTCATCCTCTGTGCTGCTGTTTATGTATGTTCCCGATGAATTCAATGCGGTGGGGCTTGAATAAGGCGTCGACATAACAGAATCGAAGCTGAAATCGCTACTTCTGTTGTAATTCAAAGATTGGAAATAATTTTCGGGCAAATCAGGAATGTTGGTGGGATCACTTGAAGTAGTGCAAGGCACATAGCTTGGTTGGCAAACAGCAGTTTGATGATCAGCCCCCAAATTTGAATGAACCATATTTTCTTGGGAAACAGTGGGGCAGTTAAAGTTGGTCATGTTGGGTGAGTACCCTTCCGCATTGATCACTTGCATAAGCTGTTTCATTTTCGCCACGTCAGCAGAAAAGTCCCCTTGGATCAGATCTTGGAGCTGGTCATGGGACTGTAAAGGCGGGAGCACTTGGCTATTTTGCTGCTGGGAATTGCAGAGCTGGTTTTGATCATGGAGATTATAGTTTTGGGAACACAATTCTGGGTTTTCTTGTTTGATTGACAACAGATTGGTTGCCAGCCTTAGCAGCTCTGGATTGACAAGCGGTTGCTGCTGCTGGGTGCTACTCAGCAAGCTTGACAAATTAAGAAGGGCAGCAGCTGGATTGTTGCACATATATGAGCTGAGAATTGAGGACAGATCAAGAAGGTCGATTCGTGGAGCATGTGTCACCGGATCAATTCCCATTTTAAGGAGCCTCTTTCTGATATGCGTGTTCCAGTAGTTCTTGATCTCATTGTCTGTCCTCCCTGGCAACCGAGCTGCAATAGCTGACCATCTGCCATTATTGGAGAACAGATAATTTGGTCAGGAGGAGCAATTAATTACAAAAAAAATCATATTAAATATGTTTAGCAATTAAGCTTACTTGTTTCCCAGGATGCTATGTAGCTGGATTATAGTCTCTTCTTCTTCAAAGGAGAATCTTCCTCTCTTTATATCAGGTCTCAGGTAGTTTGTCCATCTAAGGCGGCAACTCTTCCCACATCTTTCAAGCCCTATACATGTAATTACATTTCAATCATTAATTAGATTAGAATGAAAACAAACTGTTTGATGAACATGATCATATATATGTACATGTACACACCTGCGTTCTTCGGAAGGTTTCGCCAATTCCCCGTTCCGTGTGTCTGAATGTAATCGACGAGCAAAGCATCTTCTTCAGTAGTCCATGGACCTTTCTTGAGTCCATTTTTATCACAGCAAGGAGCTCTTCCCATCTTGGCAGTGGCACAGCAGATGTTGTTATCAAACTTGATGTGGAGCTGGAGATCAGAAGGTTTCGATTTCGAATCAAGCTACTTTGTGACTTATAATTGGAAAGTAGTGCAATTAAGTTGCTGATGAAAAGGGAAAGATGAGGAATATATATATAGCGGAGGGATGAAGTTTGAGAAACAATTTGAAGTCAAAGGGATTTGGCGCCGGCCTCATGCCACATGTCCATTTATTTATGTGCAGTATATGAATGTAATATTAGGTATATAATTAAGCTATAAGCACAAGCCAAAAAAGCAACAAAAAATAAAATTAAAACAAAGCCGAGGAATTGGGTCACATGTAAAAGTAAACATGGTCTGTCTAGTTTTATTAATCTTATCTTATGCATGGATACAATTGTGCCAGCAGGAATAATACAAACTATGAAGCTTTTGGACTTATGGGGTTGACTTTTTTATTTATTTATTTATTAGTTTTAATTTTTCTTCGTAAATGTATGTACCCAAGTACTGAAAATGATGGGGCGGTAGGGTTGTTAGATCTGCTATCAACAAGGAGAAAAGTTTCCACCCCTTCTGTTTCGTGATTCATTCACCATTTGATCATATTTTCTATCAACTTTCTGAGGTTACTTGTTGTCGAAGGGCTTTCTTGATTTCATTTACGTTGGCTGTCATCAGCAAAATGCTCCACAATATCATATAATATTACATAATTTACCCAGGGAAAAAAAAAACAAAAAACAAGCTTTCCACTTCACTTACGTAACTGTCATAAGAAATAATAATTACCTCTATAAAAATTTTAAGTTTCGCCGTTGAAGATGAACGTCCCAATTCAAGGACTTCATAGAATCATGATCATGCATTGGTGATCATGCAATTTTGACATTATTTTTTTTGAAAATATTTCACCATAGTTGTCAATCATTGATAAATTAGAAAACGGAACTTTGATTCATGTCGTGTTTTTTTTTTGGTCATGATAATATTGAATCCTTTGACTATCTTTTTCAGAATTTGTCTTTTTTCTAAAAGTGTTCTAAATTTCTTGATTGGTTGAAATTCTACTATAAATAATTGAAAAAATTTCTTTGGTTGGTCCTACAATAATTGACATAATGTTTTTATTTTGTAAAACAAATTTAGTTCTATGTTGAATGCTGCCGTTTTGAAGAATGATAGGAACCTAATTGTGAATTGCCTTAGCACAGAAGATAAACAAAAAAAATGTTTATTTGATTTTCCTCACCTTTAATCAATCAAAAATAATAAACCCAGAAAAGTTCATGATGATGTGTCATGTTGTTAACACATGTTCCCTAACTTTCCAAGCTGGAACGTCTTAGAAATCAAGCCATTAAAATCTAGCCACGTATAGCAAACGGAGACAAGTGTACTTCCTACTTTCCAACAACAAAGTCAACCCATCTACTGCAATCCTGAACTGACAAATGTCCTCTTCCCGCAGCAAGCAAGTGTGCTTCTTTTATCTGCAGTAGCATTGTAACAAGGCAAAACCAAAGAAATCTGAGTCATTGAAAATCAGGTGCTGTAGTCCATCCACCTCTATCTAACATTACCCAAACTGGTCAAATATTATCTTATTATATAATCTCAATCTTACTGAGATTTTGCCTTGAAGTCAAATCAAATTGCTGCTGCTGCTGCTTGCTTGTTTGCTTTGCTTTCCAGTTTTCACCTTTCTTCTTTCACTTCCCAAACTACAAAAAGAAAATCTAGAAGAAGTGATGCTTTTCCGCCCTCATATTGAATATGGGTGCTGCTTGCTTTCTCATCGTAAGGAGTCACTCCTGTTAATCACAGTTTAACACATATATAAAAATAATTTATTAAAAATATCATACTGCTATTAACAGGAATATAAGAATTCCTACTTATATAATAAAAAAGAAAAATGTTTTATATTAAATATTCATATCTCGATATAAAAGGTCATTTATTTTCAATTCTGTGATATCAGCTGTTGAACTTCGAGAATAAGTAGTTCATAAGATCAGCTCATACGCTATCAATATTATATATTCCATGTCCCAAAATAGTTTAATTGTTAAGCAAACCATAATTGTTATCTATGTCTCCCTGTTTGCTGTCTACAGGACACACACACATATATATCATTTAATTTATTTGGATCAGCAATGAAGCTTTTAGAAACTTTAATTTTATGGCTCTGACACGTGCCCAAATATTATGTAACCATAATATCCATTTTATGTGGTCGTGGAAAGTTTTATGCAGTGTGTGTGTGTGTGCGCGTATCGTCACTATATATAAAAATAATTTTTGCTTGTTGAAGGGTTTGTGATGATGAATTTGATGCATGCCTTATGCCTATACGTACACATTATACCAGTTTAGGTAATTACTTGTCGCAAATCTAGGGTTGGTAGCACCTGTATGTATTATATTAAAATTGGGTTGAATCGTCTATAAAAACGTTGCTAGCTAACTTGTTCTTGTTGATGTCAGGCCTCCAAATCTCCCAACAAACTTTGAATATCAATGGCTTCTGTTTTTTAGAGAATTATGGGGGTACGTACTTAATTAACAAAATTAAAACTTCACACACACACATATAATCCCTTTTTATTAAGGGATTCTTTAAATAATTTTATTTGATGGATGCTTTTTAGAGTATTCTACAAAAAAAATTTCAACGATCCAAATTATTTATTTTTTAGGTCTTCATTCATAGATCATCCTTGCAAAAAAAAAAGAAAAAGAAAACCATTTAGACATATAATTGTGTTCTACAAAATCAATTAATATGGTGCTTCAAGAAAGTATTAAAATTTCAATAATTTAATTGAGTAGTCAAATAATATCGGATTCAAGTGATTTTTAATATATGTATATGATCGATCGGCTTGTTTTTTTTAATAGTTTAAATTAAACTAATTTACAGAGAATAAATTCGAACTTGAATGCAAAAGAACTTTAAACTCACTGTCTTGATCAACTGACCTAACCTATATTTATCGAGCGGCTTGTTTCTAAATGAGTTAGGCTCTAAGTTTTTGGTGGATGTAAGAGAAATATAGATCGACCTCTTAATATTCTACGCATCCATGCACGTAGGTGTTGAGTATGACAACATGAGATCTATATGTATATTTTTGTACGATAAATTTGAGGATTGAATTACAGATCTGAATACAGAGAACATGGCCGTTGACCGTTGACCCCCCTCTTGAGGGCTTAGCTGTTGTCACTTGTGTAAACACGTGTACAAGAATTGTGGTACCAAGATTGTATGCGATGCATGGCAAAATTACACGTAAAATGACCGACGTTGTTGGTTGTTCAACCTTTTTTTATTTTTCGGCCACTGTGCTTTGACTTCACTTATATGATGATGATGTGGTACAAGTGATATTAAAATTAATGGATTATATTAATAGCTAGTGGGGATGGATTTAGTGCTGCAGGGAAAACCTGATACATGCATGATATCGTCTCAATTTTTTTTCTCTTTATAATCTTGATTTCGAGTGCATATATAACTGCTCTTAATTACATAAGTTGATCTAAAAGCGTATTTTTTTTATAAATTTATTTAGAATATTGGGACCTTTAAAAAAAAAAAAATTTTGATTTTTGCTTCTCTAATTTCCGTTGATATGCTGAATGTAAAAGAGTTTGGACTGGGTCGAGCCCTTTTTGCTTCCATTAACTTGGGCTATTGATTTAGTTTTGGGCCAGCTTCCACCAATGCTTAGGCCCTGTCTTAATTATTGGGTAGGGAGCTCACTCAAACTAGAGAGCAACCTTTAAACCCAACCCAACCCAACCCACAACTATATGTACTCTGCCATGACCTCTCTCTTTTTCTCTGCTACATAACAAGGTGTTAAGCAGTTCCCAAAATAGGTGATGGCCATCATCACCCTCCATTGAAGCCACATCAGTTTCACTACAATCTCGTGCGTGCCTTCATCAAATACACCCATTTTGGGAAGTGTGTTTTTGGGGCTCCACATTTTCGTTTTTGCATTCAGTCAGGACAAATCGTTTCAAGCTTTGAATATTTTCTCCTCCTAATACAAATGTTGCTCGAACATTATTGTCTGCAACAGTTGAATTAGATTTTCCCACGCTGATCTCAAGCTGATGTACTGGATCAACAAAATGGGCTCATACCCTTTTCGGTCTGTGATCATTTCCTTTTCATAGACTGGAGGAGATTCATATACAAGATATATAAGTCTCCCCTAGACTTGTGCACATAAGCCCAACATTTCATGAAATGGTTAGCAGATCGTCCATCCACAACGTGACGATACGTTATAGCAAGGCAAATGCCAGACTTTGGAAAAATTGTTGCTTGTAATGCATGAACTGAAAATACAAATGTGCTTGTGTCATTGGAAACTGAAATCAAAATGCATATTATTATTGTTATTATTCAAATCAGGCAATTGAGGAACAAGGTGATCAAATTCTTTGACATGCCTTTGGTGGTTGCCTATAATTAATAAGATGGTTGAAATTGGCCGTGGACTCAACAATGTCGAGTGCGACTGAAGAGTCGTTTGCGGAGTAGAGGATGTAAGGCATGGTGGGAGGTGGGGGACAAGTGAGGTGGCCACAGAGAGGGAATAAGCGTTGGAGAGTGAGAGAGAGAGAGAGAGAGTGTTTGAATGTTGGAAGGAGAGTTTGGGTGAGGGAATTCATAGAAGTAGAGGCGTGTAACAGGTCGGGGCATGGAAAAAGCCAAGGCAAGTCTAAGAAAGTGAGGGGAAGAGAGGTGGGGAGAGAGACTTGGCATTGCTCTAGGACCTTATAAACCAACTTTCCACTAGTACATGAATTAATTTCGGGTCTTATATGTAGGTGTGTGGTAGAGATACGTGAAAGGTGCACCATTATAACAAACTCACGCGTACAACTGAAAAGATACAAAATATCTCGTAAATAATTAAAGTTTATTTGAGAGGGATCTCTTGATGAAATAAGTTTGGGTGGGAAGGGGATGTTGAAAGTAACAAAATGTGAGGAAACTTCATGGAAAGTGTCACCTTATTTCTCATTTTCTGACGACCTTTTTTTTTTAGGTACACATTTTTTCTGATAACTTTAATTCACCATATTGTGTGATATTAACAGATGTGTTCACAAATGTCCAGATCATATGGGAATCTCTAACGCGGAGTCATTATTAGTTACCTTGAAAAAAGAAAATCAAGAAGAAAATCAACTCTCAAAACCAAAACCACAACCACAACCACAACAATTGATGACATGTTGGAATATGACATGTTGGAATGTGGGTCCCAGCGTCCACTAATCCCACATCGTTTCAGCAGCAGGGCCCCACCAGAGGATTCCCAGCGGAATCCGACATCAGACCACAAATCAAAGTACCAAACAGATGTTCCATCTGGCAATGCTAACCTTCAAAGTACGTTAAAGGACTTTTAGACGAAATTAGAAGCGCTTTTCGCTCCGTAAAAGTGCTTGTAGCAACGCGTACCAAACTTCTGTTTTTTTGAATGATCCGAAGAGAGAAACACTTTTGCAACGGAAATACCAATATTTTGTATTTCGGTCATTAACGCTGTAAAGATAACAAAACTAATGCTATCCTCTTTTCACAGGTAGAGCACAGAACGACAGAATAGGAACGTTCGCTCCCCTTCATCCATCGTGTGAATAGTAGTAATTTCCAATCCAAGACATTTACTTTGCCTTCACTTCCTCAATAATTTCGATCACGTTTTAATAGCTTCCTTCGGTCATGCTTAATGGCATCTATCACGTTTCCACAATGAGCTTTAGAAGAAGAAGAATAAGTCAACTGTATCATATCATATAATCTCCACATTCCGCGTTTTCTCTGCAACTTTTGGTTCTCTGGATCCGAAAAGCCTCTATCTTTAACCCTTCTTATCCTCAACTGCATATTCTCCCCGAGATTTGGTCTACTTTTCCGCCTGAATTCTGTTTCCCGGGTATTCAGAATCTCACTTCCATCATTCAGCTTATCTGGTAAATGGTCATAGGCTCTCATCTCCTCGGCTCAATAGGTATTTGGTCTTCTTTCGTTGCCTTCTCACCCAATTCGAACTTTTTGCTCTTTTCCAAGTTTACCCAATGGATTTGTATTGTTGGTTTATCTTTTGCTTCACCAGACACTGTATTTCTTTTCATGCTGAGACTTGAAGATTCAAAATTTGAACATTTTCTTTCCTGTTTCTTTTCCTGTGGATGTATTCTCGGCATCCAAACAGAATTTATTTAAATGATGTCTTTGCCCTTTGGCCTTTGGATATCTTGCATAGACTGAATTTTGAGTATGTTCATCAGTATCCTGCAAAGTTACTATTTTTATTTCTAAATCACTATTATCATTGGTTGAAGAAATGGCTATCTTCAGGCTTTTTATTACAAAATATTGCTAATTATGATTTAAATAATACAGTTGGAGGAAAAATGGCACATTCCAACTCTGGGGAGGACTTCTTGAAGAATTTCAAAATTCCAAAGTATGTACTAGTGCCAAAATCAGAGAGTGAAAATGTACCTAATGTACCCGATGTACCCCAGTGTCCAGTTTTAGTGTTTATCAACTCCAGAAGTGGTGGTCAGCTAGGTGGGGATCTTCTTGTAACGTACCGTTCCCTTCTCAATGAAACTCAGGTATTAATATATTTTTTTCTTTTCTGTATGGTCAAATGTTGTTAAATTTCTCAGTTTAAATTATGGATTGATTATTACTTCAGCGGTTGCATTAAGCGGCTATTTTTATTTCAATTTTTTTGCGAATCTGATCTTGAACTAGCTTATTTGTAGGTTTTTGATTTGGGGGAAGAGACTCCTGATAAGGTGCTGAGCCGAATCTATGCCAATCTGGAAAAACTCAAGCAGAATGGGGATGAATTTGCTACAAAGATTCAAGAGAAATTGAGAATAATTGTGAGTCAAACTATAATCAACATAAATGGTGTGCTATTTTTATTTTTCATGACCTTGCAGGCTGTTGCCCTTTCCTGTTTCTGACATGTACCAAATCCTCTAGGTTGCAGGTGGTGATGGAACTGCTGGTTGGCTTCTTGGAGTTGTTTCTGATCTCAAATTATCTCATTCACCCCCAATAGCAACAGTACCCTTGGGAACTGGAAACAATCTTCCATTTGCATTTGGATGGGTAGGCAATTTCCTGTCCCAGTGGCTTTTATGGTCTAGAATTACCTAAATCATATTTGGATGCTTGGTTGAGTTGTCATTTATGCAAAACCACAATATGCTTTGATATTATGCAGGCAGTCAGTAGTTACAACTAGGATTGCACTCATGTCTTGTTGATTCTTGTACCTTTCAGAGTTCAACTTGTTAATGCACTCTATGGAAGGGCATTTTGCGCCATTCTTATTGTAGAATTAGTTCTCTTCTTAATCTTTTCTTTTTACTCTCTAAAATCTCAGAGTTTTTTATTTATTACAAGTAGATGTGCATACTACCAATACATTTCTCAATTTCTTGTTTGAAGACACAATATTTACTAGCAATCCTTAAGTAGTGCTGCCATGTTTGTACTTTACTCAAGTTTAAATTTTCTGAGTGATTTGTAATTCTCATGGCTAAGGTAATAGTGCAGCCATTGATTGCTTGCATCATGCATGACATGCTGTTTGATAATTTTTCAGGGGAAGAAGAATCCCGGGACAGATCCTCAATCTGTGAAATCGTTTATGAATGAAGTAAAGAAAGCCAAGGAAATGAAAATAGACAGGTGTGACAGTCATCATTGTTTCTTTTTACATCCTGATTTTTGTAAATTCGAAGTGCTGTAGATTCACAGTACTGTTTCTAGATGATTCACATCTCATCATTTAAATCATCTCCTTAATTGTTTGCATATAATAGATTTACCTGTCTGCAGATGGAGTTTTGAAGTATGAATTCTTTGATGACTAATTTTATTCAGTCCTTTTTTTTCCTTAAGTCTCCTTCATCTTCATTGCAAGTTTTAACCAGTTCTCCTTTTTTAGTAAATGCAAATTCTGATTTTGTTTTTTCTTCCTTATTCTGATATAGCTGGCACCTCCTCATGAGGATGAAGACTCCAAAAGATGGTCCATTGGATCCCATTGCTCCTCTTGAGCTTCCACATTCTTTGCATGCATTTGGTCGAGTCTCTGATACAAATGAGATGAGCGTGGTAAGTCCTCTCTTATCTGTTTTAGTAGCGAAAAGAACCAGATCCATAGAGTAGCAGGCAGTTAAAATCAGTTACTGAGCCAGCTTTCTGCTCGTGGTTGATTTGCTTTTGAACAAATCTAATGCAGATAGATTTTAAAATTTCATGGTTTCAGTGTTGACCTTAGATGTGTCAAAATTGCATATCACTTGCGTATGATTGCAAAAGGGCCTGATTTCTAACTAGAGTCTAATTTTTTTATTCTTGCTTTGTTCCTTCATCAACCTATATAACCAAATGGAGTTAACCTTCAACTTTACAATTTTTATGCGCTTTTTCTAAGCACAAATTTCAACCAAAATTATCTAGGAGTAATCAAGAAAATGCAATCAACTGATGGAATGATGTTTAAAAGAAGTGTCACTTTTAAATGTTTGACGTTCCTTTTGTGAAAGCTCAAAGCTCTTCTCTTTCTTGTTGGAGACAAGTTTGGTCTGCTGTTTTATACACAAATGTTTGGGTGCTTTGCAGGAAGGTTGCCATACATTTCGTGGGGGGTTTTGGAACTACTTCAGTATGGGTAAGAGTTCTTCCCTTGGAGTCCTGTCAAATATTTTGAGCCTTAATCTGCATAGCTATCTCATTCTTTCTAGAAAATGTCTCCTTTTGCTGAGTCGATTTAAGTTCCACCATTGTCACTTGTTTGTAGTGATATTCAAAATTAGTATCTTATCTTCTTTTTTCCTGTATATAAGCCAAATAATTGTTGATAATATCTTCCTTAACTGTGTTTTTTGAAATGGACTACATGTTTATGGTTGTAGGGATGGATGCTCAAGTATCATATGCATTTCATACTGAGCGAAAGCTGCATCCCGAAAAGTTTAAAAACCAGTTTTCAAATCAGGTACATACTTCTTGAAGAACCATTATGATCCATGGATATCGTGTAGTTAAATCATGATAATTATTTGATATATTACTTAAGAAAATTTATAATAGATAACACAAACTAAAAGGTAGGATGCAAATTAGAAATATTAGTTGGTACTATACGCCATAGGTGTTAAACATAGAGCAGCTAACTTTTACAATGTACATGAACCTCGATAGATGAATTTGTCACGCATTTTTAAACTTGATCCTCATACACCATTAGTGCTGATGCTAACATGAACAGCGAGATGAAGGCATTCACAATCCATTAAATAACTGAAAGACCTTAGGGTTTTAATTCTGTTCTTTTTCGGAGTAATGAATTCATGAACTTCTTAGTAATTTTGCCTGCAACCCCTCATTTTTCATGAACTAGAGTTAGTCATATACAGTAAATTTTCTGGCGTGGATAAATCTGTTACAGCATTCATGTCATTCAGTTTAACTGGATCTTGCTCTGCATATTATGATATAGAGAGAAACACTACTTATTCCTCTGCTCTTTTCTTTAATCCTAAATACAGAGTACTTATGCAAAGATTACCCGTTCACAAGGCTGGTTTTCTTCTTCCCTTTCTCAGTCTTCTTCCCGGTGAGCATCTAGAGATTGCCCGTCCAGCAATGGATTACCTTTTAGCATCTTCTTTACTGAATATGAAATTAACTAAATCTCTTGAAATAGGAACATAAACCAATTTGCAAAGTTGATGATCATGAAAAACCATGGTGGTCATTGGGAAGAGCTCCAAATTCCTTCAAGGTACATTGTTGTCTATATTATAACTGAGTTGAGCTTGCTTGATCTTGGATTCATGCCAAGTTCTGTATTTGATCCAGTTGCTAATTAATTTTCCGGTTCCTATAAGAAAAATTTCCATGCCACCCATGTCCAACGTCACTTTTCTCCTTAAAAATTTCCATGCACTACTTGTACCGTGTTCCCTCGTTTTCATTTTGCATGGGTGTGAACTTCGTTCTCATGAGTCTGTGTTGCGCTCTACTGCAAAAGGGCAACATCTCTTGCACAAGGATTAAATTGATTTAATATTTTGTTTCTCGTCTCTGTGGTACTTGATGCTTGATTTTATTTCACAAATAATGTACAGTTATTCTTTATTAACTTCTGCGTTTCAATTTTCAGCATCAAGTCAATTGTGTGCCTCAATTTGCCTAGCTTTTCTGGTGGATTTAATCCTTGGGGAATGCCAAGTAGGAGGAGGCATAATGTTGGTTCACGACATCACCTAGTGAATTGGATCCAAATTTCTTTTCTTATTATGTCTAACAAATTCTTTGGTGGATTTGACTTTTCAGGGAGAGTTTACTCCACCATATGTAGACGATGGCCTCATTGAGGTCGTTGGTTTCAGAGATGCTTGGCATGGGCTTGTTTTGCTTGCGCCAAAGGGACATGGGACTCGTCTTACCCAGGTAATAAATATGAAATGGTTTTGTTACATAATTTGCAGCAATGAATCTTGATCAAGCTGAAATTATGTTCATAATTGGCTTATTTTATGCTAATCTTATCGATGATAGGCCCACCGGATCCGCTTTCTGTTTCACAAGGGTGCAATCGATCATACGTACATGAGGATTGATGGTGAGCCCTGGAAGCAACCCCTCCCAGTTGATGATGAAACTGTCATGGTGGAAATCTCTCACCTTCGCCAGGTGAACATTCTTGCCACACACGGCTGCAGGTCGAAAAGCATTAACAATCCTGTGTCACCGAGCAGCCATGGAGCTGATGAAGAGGATTCGGATGAAGAAGCTCATGAATCAGCAGAGTATAGGAAGTTTGGTGCAGCAGACACATTTAAGCTCCCGGAAGAAATTGATATTTCTCAGCTTAGCTAAACCACTTATTAAGTCATTCCTTTTCTGTCCAATCCTAACTCCCTTGTGAACGAGTGAGATTTCTATTGGGATTTCATTGCCATCTTAGCTTAGTACCATTTCCAGCAGTCAACCATGAAATATCTTTTTATTTCTTTGTGAAGAATTGTTATCTAGTTGTATATTATTGATTTATGTGAATGAAATAAATGCAAATAATTCTTCTCAAATTCGTTGGATCCCATCAAGTCCTGGCAGAACAAGGGTACAAGCATTGAAGTAAAAGAAACTCAATGAACCAGGAAGATGAAATCTTTATGATAGGAGGCTCAATCATATGTATACACAGTGCATAAAAATCGTGATTACTTGTAAGGTCAAGCTTAGGCAATGGAGGCAAGAGTGATGCTATGGAAGCACTCGATTAGGGTGAGAGAGAGAGAGAGAGAGACTAGCACTTAGCTTTACTGTGGAGAACCCGATTCAAATATTGCAAATCGAGAATTGTAGTTACAAGCTATAATACAATTTTTTTTTTTTTAAACAAAAGGTAATAATAAAAAGTAAATATGTAGACATGTGGGAACATAGGCTGTTGCTGGAGCACCACTGCAAGCAATACACTAACTGCAAACCTACAAGTCGGTGGAAAGGTACATGCCTAAGTGTAAAAACTCCAACTCTACCTCAAAGATTTGGGGATCTGCAGCTTCGCGGAGAGTGACCAGCTTTGAAGGAGGCATCACTCCGACTACTGGCGAACATATTGGTAGTCTCCCATTCATTTTGTAACTGCTTCATTGGCCTTCTGATTTTCAACCCTTTCTTCTCTTTTCTTCTTCTCCCTGAAAGCCACAATCATTGCATTGAAATACTATGGTTACCCATTGGAACACAGTAAGCACAAAAGCTTCTCCGTCCTTAATGAATCATAAGCCAAAACCCATAAATTATTACAGATAATCGAACTAAAGCTATGGATTTTAACTTTATAAGGTCTAGTGGATTAACTGGTTAAATATTTTAGCTTCAATTGTGGATGTCATGTGAATTGTGATCAGGTAGAGACAACTAGTACCAGAGCGACAGGTGTACACTTGAGGATTATTATCATGTCCATCTTATCTATCATATATAATATACTATGAATTCAATAACGGACATGATGCTGAGGGAGATGTTACCTGGCCACATATTCCTTTAGAAGTTCTTTTGCCTGAACCAGCTTGGAAAGCAGATTGCGGTACACATCAAGGTCCCGGTCCACACTTCTTTTGTCAATGTTTAAGGCTGCACATAACTGTTGGACAACCAAAAATGCTCAAACATTGCTCTCTCTCTCTCACCAACCATTAAATATGGTCTCCAGTTAAAAATTACAAACAACTCTTCAAAAGTCAGCAGAGCCCATTAGGCCCAGGAAAAATGTATATAGTAAGTAAATCTATCGGCTCAAGTTGATCATGCAAGGTAATTCAATCATTTGATGTAACGGTCATTAACTCAACCAAGCACAAAATGCAGTAATTTTAACATTTGGCTGAACACCTATCATTGAGTTGTAATGTTGATGCATAGGACTGGCAAGTCTAACCTTTTCTAATATTGTTGGTTCAGTTGCATTGGCCAATTCGAGAAGACGAAAGAGCCCAACAGCAAAGAAACGACTGTAGCTAAAACTTCCTTTGCTTGCTGCCCTTTCTGCAATGTCCTTCAATGTCCCCTCAATTTCTCCTTCTCTGGATGGGAACTCAACTAATGAACTGGAAGTTTGTGCCCGAGCCCACTCTTCCAACTTTTGTGCATCAATTCTGTAGTGCTTAGCATGGAAACTTATCTAGTAAAGGTAGAGACTTTTCTCAAATATATAAGAAAGAGATTGATTACATGCAAAAATAAAAACTCAAATGCACATGACACTCCCACTGGAAAAAAAATGCAGTAGAAGTTTTGACAGTGAACAGATTAAGAATTGTTTCCCACAAAAATTACTCTTCTGAAGAGGAAGCACAAATGATTGGTCATGGTCATGGCCAGTATGACATATTTGTAGTGTAAGGAGGTGTAAATTCTTAGACTCAGTTTACATTTGGAAAAGCAGAGGAAAGGGAAGAAACCATTTCTGTGGTTGATGAATTAAATTAATTAAATCACAATTTTTTTTAATATAAAAAAATTATCTCTACTTCATAGATTTTTCAAGATAAAAAAGAAAATGATAGAATACTTAACAAATTAGGATTCCTTTTTTCTTTTTTTCTCAAGTATCCTATGACCAGTGGTTTTCCCTTTATTTTTCCAATATCAAAACTGATCCTTCAATGCATGTGTCTCAGATTATTTTATCAACCAATCTTCTGGCATAAACTAGGAAATTCTGATGTAGCATTATGCAGTTTGCATGATTCAGATATCTTCTTAATAGGATTTTCTTGGTTATAAAAAAAAGGAATACTTAAATGCAATATCACAATCTCAATTAGTAGCTTACATGTTCACTTAGTTTTCATAATTTTGAAACCTCAGATAATGCGATTGTCAGTTTGCCACAGTTTACATACCACATTTCTTCGTTTCAAAATAAAAACTTATGCAATGGAAAAAAACAGAGAAGAGGAATCCCGAAGAAGATCCCACACAAGTGACAAACCTGTATTGCTCTGGGTCCTCATTCAATGCTTCGATGTAAGCTTGGAAGATTGCCTCTCGATCCTCATCGCTGGGGTATCCATCCATGAGTTGATCAAATACAGTGACAAAACCAAGGGCGAACACGGGATCATACCGGTATGACTTCTTGTACTTAATCAAATGCTGTTGGACAATCAGCTCCTGCAGCACAGTGTTGTAAACACTAGGGATTGGTCGCTTATACGCTTTAAGAAAATTCAACTTTGTGTCAGCTACAGTAGGCGCATCTGCACATCAAGTAAGCAACCACAAGAAGACCAAGAAAATTATGGAGAATTTAATTATAAACTTCTTGTGGAATAAAAATTAAGAGTCTGTTGAAACAAATTTAACCAATATAAACTCTGATAAAATTCAAGCATATTGGCTCAGGAACCAAAGATGGGTCCTGATGAATATGAACATCTAGCTAGATAATTAGTTCATCAAGGCTCCATTGTTCTTATCCCACATGATCAAGGCAAGATGATTAGAAAAATTCTTCCTTTCCATATCAGTAAAATAACTTCCTACCATTAACATATAAGGAAAGGCATAACAAAAAACATTACAGCTAAATTAGATCGAACTAAAAGCTTAATTTTACTTTAAACGATGTTAATTTAGTATGCCATAGCAGGCCAAAGAGGTAAAAAAGCAGAAATGAACGGAAAATTCACTAGCTCCTGCACAAAATTATTTAAAATTAAGCTCCAGTCTAGTTCCTGATAAAATGTAGCAACGTTAAAAGATAGCAATTCAATGGCATCAAACAAAGGTACGAAGCAAAACCCACATGACGCGCCTGACATGCAATGAATCATCATACGAGAACTCGAACTCGATGCTCGAACACCACCATTATTGCAGGAAAAGCTCGTACGGAGCCGGAGACCTTCGGAGTTGTAAGCCAAATTCCGAGTAGAAGATATTACCGATTTTCTATCAGAACACTGACTCAGGGCAGAGAAAGAGAGAGAAGCAACGGCAGCCATTTTTGGAAGAGAGAGTATTAGAGTTGGAAATTTTCCGGGAAAATTTTAAGCATAGTGGAGAGGAAGAGAGAATTTGGTGGGTTTTAGGATTTTAATTTATAAAATAATTTCGGGGAAGAGTGTGAGAGAGATAGAGGTCCACGAAAAGGCTTATCCAAGTGTTGTGATCCAGTAGTTTTTTGACAAGTGGTGTTTCGTGGTGCGGTATCTGAAAGAGAGACATGGTGATGGGTCGGACTGAATTGGACCGGGCCGCCTGATATTTTATTGGATAGTCAGTTTATTTTGTTTCTTTTCTTTTTTGATAGAGGCCATGGAAAGCGATAGCCGTTTTGATTTAGAGTATGCGCGGTCTAGTTTGGTTTGATTCGATTAATGGATGACGCCTATAGCCATGGTTGTCGACATTCAAATGTTAATCATAGTTTGTGAGGAGATTAATTTGAAGGGGGTGAAATAGTGTAACGTCAATCAAAATAATATCTAACATCGTTAATAAATATTGTCAAAATTATGGATGTGCGAAAGTCGTTTTGATTTAGAGTATGCCTAATTTGGTACGGTATTGGTTTGATTTATTCTCGAACTAGTAGTATAATCAATTCATTTTGATGATCAATTTGGTTTAGTTTGTTTTGATTTCCCTTACTTAATGATTAAGAAATAATATATTCTTTTACTTAAATCAAAGAAAAATTCGTTGAAAAAATAGTTGAGAAAACTTCTTAAGGTTGAATATGTATTTAGAGATAGAGATAGAGTACAACATCGATGAGTAACATCAATGTGTTGGAAGATTCATAATAGTGAATGGTGACAACCAATAAGAAAATGCACATTAAAAAAATCATAAAAACAATATATGTGGTTTTATTCGGTTTATGCGGTTAAAAAAGGTCAACCTGAATTAAACTGAACAAAACAGCTCAATATAGGTGATTTAGTTCGGTTTATATGGTTTTCAAGTAAGCCAAATCAAATCAAAATAAACTAATTATGAACAATTTAAACTGAACAAAACTGCTCAAATGGATTGGCCAGTTCGAAATCCCTACTTCGGTTGATAAATAGAAATCAAAATGGAACTAAAGATGAAAGCAAAATTCAACTCTTAAGAAAGAAGAAAAGGAGAAGGGCAAGTTGCAAGGATTGTTAGGTGTCAATCTTATCCAATTGTAGAGTTAAACGTGTACAGGCTAAACATCGACTCATGTGGAAATATGCCTTCTCTGCCTCCAATGTCGATGGAAGCAACGTGCTCTGCATTGTTTTTTAATTTTCTGTCTGTGACTGTGATACTATCTTCTTAAACAAAACAGGGAAGATGAGAAGAAAAGCTCAGGACACCCCAAGATCTCAATGCTTTGAGTGAATTGATTTTGCCAAGTGGCAAACCCTAACAAAAGCTTTTTTTTCTTCTTCTTTTCTTTTCTAAAGGAGATATTACTTGATCTTTAGCAAATCAGGAAAGGAAATTCACCATTTTTTTTATATACAAAACCTCTAAATCATTCTTTTCCAGCTATGTTGCTGCCCTGCTGCTTCTGTGTCTATAAATGGAAGCTGGCCTCCAAGTTGTAGCCATATATTTCATTCTTAATTTGAGTGCATAACACTCCAAGTGCAGAGATCACAAATCACTTACAATGATGCAAGGAACTAATGGCCAAGCTGCTGCTTCTGCTTCTTCTCCTAAAGGCAACTACTCTGTCTCATCTTCTACTAGGCCAACTATAGCAGAAGTTTATGGTGGTCTTACACCAAAAGTACTTTTCAATAAAGCTACTGCTAACAACAGCACTACTACTAGTGATCAAACTCATCAAAGGCTTAAACAGCTGCAGGCAGAAGAATCGCTTCGCACTGTCATGTACTTGAGCTGCTGGGGTCCTAACACATGATGATTCATAGCAGACACTCTAGTATAAAAGTATCCTAGATTAATTAGTCTCTCTCCAAGAGGACTTAAGTTGTTAATTTCTTCTATCTTTAGTTTTAAACTCTTGAAGAACTGTGCTGTAAAATTAACTCTTGACTATTTTTCATATGAATCATGCACAATATTTTGTATCTGTCAAGAAGAAAATTAACTGCAGAAGTAAGTATTTATTTTATTAGATCATCAAGCAGTGATGTGTGGCTCTACAGCCCAAGAAGCGGGCTAGCTTTTTCCATTACAAAACTCACAACTCTCTTTTGAAGGAAGAAAAGCTGCATATAGTATAACAAGGAGGAGATCACATCATGCACAGTATAAGTATCATATCGGCATGATTGTAGTTAGGTTCATAAGTATATAGATATCATGGCTAATTAGGGCCCCAACAAATTAGATTCATGACTTTCTCAACGTTTTCGGCTTTCCTTAAGCACATCTGTCTCTCTTCCACTTCAATCTTCTTCTTCACGGTCTCATAGGTGGTACAAGGAAACCTTATTTCAAAAAGCTTGTGCAGATCAGATTCTGGTTGGGATTTTTCTTGATGGCAAGGCATGATTGTAGTTATCATGGTGATGCCTTTTTAGTTTTTAGAGCACTGCTGACTGCTTAATGATCCAATTCCCCTCCTGCATATTTATATATACACTTTTTTCTTTTTATGTAAACAAATCTTTATTTTTTTATAAAAAAATTAGTCTATACTTACAGCATCTGATTTTTACAAATTTTGTTAACTTATTTCGTGGCTTTTGGGTTAGCGTTAAATGGGGTTTTGGCTAATTATGTGTCTCTTGATTGGAGTAAAGGCTACTAGCTTTTAGAGTTCAAAACTAGTGAAGATAGATGAGTTTTGTCAAAAATATGGGATCATCAAGTGGTAATTCAGGGTCTAATTAATTCATTTTCAAGCTAAATTATGTAGGGGGACGATGACGATTGATTCTAACAGCAAAAGGAGTGATTTCATCACTGCAACTTGAGTAGCCTCTCGTATAGGACTAAAGCAGTCATTTGAAAATGAGCAATATTTGGAAAAAGAAATAGATGAATGATCAAAATATCCCTTCCAAAAGTTGCACAAAAAAATCCATATTAAAATAAGTGTAGAACAAAAACAAGTTGGTACGAGCATGACACATTCGATAAGATGAAACGAATGTAGCTAGTAGCACGAAATGGATCGCACGTATCAGGAGACAAAAACAAACCCTCATCATTCTTCAGTTTTGAAGGGGATGAATGGGTGAAAAGCATGTACAAAAGGAGACAAATAGCTGAGATCACAATAGTGCTAGCTCCTTCTTCCGTTACTTGCTTCATCAAAAAACAAGAAGCAAAACCTTAGGTTTTCTCACAGAAAACCACTGCAGAATTTGTCTTACATACAATACTAATAATCTACAAGGGACAAATGCAGCTTCCGGATTTCCACAAATCTCAAAACCACTTTGTGTTTTTCTTTTGCTTTATGTGTATATATATACATTCAGTGTTAGGGTCCAAAGCATAGTCCTCCATACCTAAGAAACCAAAAAAAAAAACCCCGGAAACAGAAAAAAGCAGAGTGCTCTGCTGACTTAACTGAAGATGTGTGCAACAAGAGGAGCTTGGATCGCAGCGGTTAGTGTTGGAGCTGTTGAGGCTTTGCAAGATCAAGGCTTCTGCAGATGGAGTTACACCATGAGGTCTTTGATCCAGCATGCCAAGAACAATATGAGATCATTCTTACAAGCCAAGGAACTCTCTTCTTCTTCTTCTTCTGCTATGGTTTTGAACAAAATGAATTCTGAACAGAAGAACCAAGCTGAGAATTCTCTAAGAAAAGTCATGTACTTGAGCTGTTGGGGTCCTTATTGAAATCCCTCCAATATTATAGGTAGTTGAGGATGTACCACTTAGATTTTATTTTTGAAACTGAGTTTAAGCTGTATATACATGATTTGAATGTATATTTTCCCAACCCAACAACAAGAAAATCCCAGATTTTGATTTTTATCAATGAACATGAACGTTGGTTCTATTTTTCAGTCAAACAACTAACCAGTTGAAATTATCACAAAGCCAAAAACAAAGAACCGACTAGTTGGAATTCATATCAGTTAAGTGCAACAAGAACACAATCTCATCCTATTGATCATCGTTGACAAAATTCAAGTACAAAAGTAATGTAAAAATCCAAAGGGTTCATTTAGATCAAAATCTTGGAGCATTACGTTTTTCAAATATAAAATGAACACACACCAGACACGTCGATATTCCATCTTATTAGTCATCTAATTCGTCAACTATATATGACACTTTTATCACAAACTAACCAACTAACTCTTAATTTAGTGATATTTCATTTAAAAGAAAGAAAGAGAATCCTCATTAATTTAGTATGTTATGTTTCTTCTTCATCAAATACCAATTGATACTCAATCGACATACATCGACGTGTGACAATCATGTGAACTCTAACATGATCACTTCTCCAATAAGAGTGATGGAAATTTAGAGGAAACATTCTAGTTTTTGGGGGGCAGCAGATGTTAGGGACACTCATACGTCCATCCACGTGTAAGAATCATGTGAGCTCCAAGGAAGTTGAGGTTCTACTCCAAACTTAATTCGGAGGAAGTAGTCCAACTCCTTATAAGTAGTTGCTAGATTTCTCATCCATCCAATGTAAGACATTTTCATTTCACATTTTCACAATTGCACTTGCAGTTGCACGTGAACATTGACCAAAAAAAGAGAGTAAACTACCGGTTTCACTCCTAGACTGCTACTACTAGCCCACAGTCCAAAATAAAGTGACAAGAGACTCTGTTTCTGTCTTTTGGTCCACACTCCAAATCAAACAAGCAAACAAATGGTTTCACTCCCATACTGCGGGCCTAGATACAATAATTTAAATCAAAACCATGTGCTCATGAGGCAACAAAACTCGGTGCTTATCCAAACTCCAAAATCTTAAATTCCACTTTTACCCCTGCCCAGTACATCATATCCCCTGCATCTGCATGTACAAAACAGTAATATCCCCAAATATAGTGTAAACATCCACATACCTTACCAAAACAAACAGAAGAAAACAAAACCAGCTCTGGTTTTTTGCCACAAGCCCACCTTTTTTTAAAAAAGAAATCCCCCATATAAGGAGCACCTCAAGATAATCTTCTCCATCAATACACTCAAACATTCACATTCACATTCACAACTGAGAAGTTCAAAGCATCAAAGAGAGGTCAGTAAGGAAGAGAAAATAAATCGTAATCGTGATGAGTTCATCAAGTGCAAGCAAGGCTATTGTGGCAGCAAGTGTTGGAGTTGTGGAGGCATTGAAGGACCAAGGGATATGCAGATGGAACTC
This sequence comes from Prunus persica, assembly GCF_000346465.2. Taxonomy (NCBI): domain Eukaryota; kingdom Viridiplantae; phylum Streptophyta; class Magnoliopsida; order Rosales; family Rosaceae; genus Prunus; species Prunus persica. Next base: position 22,758,248 of record NC_034011.1, read on the forward strand.
TGCTTTAAGATCTGTGCACCAGCAAGCCAAAACCCAACTCAGGTCATGTTCTCAGGCCAACAACAAGCTCTCATCTTCTTCTGCTTCAGCTGCTTTCAGTAAAGTCAGAGATGAGAAGCTGAAGAAATCAGAGGAGTCTTTGAGGACAGTCATGTACTTGAGCTGCTGGGGTCCCAACTAATTCAATCAGCACCGAAACAAGCGCAAAAAGATCACATTTCTGTTGAGGCTTTGAAAGATAAAGGCTTCTGCAGATGGAGTTGCACCACCATGAGGTCTGTGCACCAGCATGCCAAGAACAATATGAGTTCTTTCTTACAAACCAAGGAACTCTCTTCTTCTTCTGCTATGGTGTTGAACAAAATGAATTCTGAAGAGAAGAATCAATCAAGCTGAGTATTCTCTAAGAAAAGTCATGTACTTGAGCTGTTGGGGTGTTTATTGACACAAATTGGAGCTCATGGTGAAGTCCCTCAAGATTTGAAGATTTTTGAGACTGAATTGAAGCTGTATACATTATTTGAATGTAAATTTTCCCAATCAACCAAAAAAACAAGAAAATCTATGTTCTTTGGTTTTTATGAATGAACATTGGATCTATTAATTAGACAATTCTCGACCAGGTTAACCTTAGCTTACTGTATCATTGGTACTTATTTGGAATTCTAATTCAATACATGTTGGTTTTATTAATGGTTCCTCCTTCAAACAGAGATGCTTTTGGTTCTATTTTTCAGTCAATCAACTAACCAGATGAGGTTATCACAAAACAAAAAACAGAGAACAAACCAGTTGAAATTTATCAGTTAGGGGCAACAAGAACACACAAGGTTATCTCATCATATTGATCATTGTTGGCAAAATAAAAAGGCAGACGGTTCATTTCGATCAACCAAAACTTTAAAAACTAACTCTTAATATAGTGATATCTCACTTAGAATGAAGAAAGAGAATCCTCATTAACTTTACAAAGGGTCATGAAGCGTTTAACAAAAGGCCTTGACTAAGTGAAGAAAGAGAATCCTCTCCAACTTTACAATGGGTCATGAAGCGTTTAACAAAAGGCCTTGTCATTTTGGTCAAGGTCCACAGAGTCTTGTTCAGTGGAAAAGACAAAAGGACCTGAGTCTTGTTAAGCGGAAAATTACCTGACTTACAGACTAATTGTCCCAATTTCAAACTTCTCTGATACAGCTGACAATGTGTGTAGGAGAACACCTCCCTCCGGCAATATCACTTGTATAAAAAAGGCCTTATGATGTGTTCAAATCCGACTCATAGCTTGTGCAAGCAAGGCGATGACATAGGCCCCCAAATATTTGAGGCTCCAATTTTTTTTCTAGCCCACTTCTATAAGAAACCCAAAATATCCCTTTATTTTAAGTTGGATCTTTATGCAAGCTTTGGAATTTGAAGGCATGATTATAAGAAATTTATAAAATCAGGTGAATTCCTTATTTAAAAAATAAATAAATAAATCTAATGTGAATGAATTTTGTAGTTTAAATTATGATTTATAGATTTACCCTTAAAGTTTTCCCTTAAAAATTCACCATGAATGAGAAAATAATGTTGTGTTGTTCATAACTTTGTCATTAACATTTTTTTCTTCTCTGAGAATATCATAACTAGGGTGTACTTAGGGCCATGTTGGCATTGCTGTGCTGTGAAAATAATAACTATCAGATTTGCTATGAGAGAAATCAAATATGAGAGAGAAAACAGTTTGGCGTTTGGTAAACTTTTTATTAAAAATGTTGTTGGTACTGATTCCCATTTAAACCAACGCTTTTTCGAAACTGATTACAGCCTAATCAAAAAATGAAAGCACCTCATTAACTGTTTTTCCTTGTAGCTTTCTTTCACTGCAATTTTTAATAATAAGTGATTTTCTCATAGTTTACCAAACATGCTGGGCTTTTCAATTTTTTTTTAAAAATCACTTATTATCACAAATAAGTAATGTCAAATGAGCACTTAGATAATTTTATATTTTAATTTAAATATTTGGGTATATTCAGTTATTTTCAGAGTTTGTTTAATAACACCCTTAATTTATAATGTAATGGTATCGTACGACTTTGATTAGATGAGATATAAAAGGTTACCAAATTGTTGATTCCCTTTATTATAATATAGTATTTGTTTGAATTTCTTTATGTTCCTGTTGGGGCATTGAGCACCAAAGTATGATGGGAAAATTATAGAATGGTCTCAAAAGGATGGACTTCTAGGAGCAAATTCCTGGCCATTGAACTTTTTGTATGGTTAACTTTAAAAAGCTCGTTTGGACCCATTTCAATTTAATAATAGAATATTTAAATAAACATAAAATTTCCAACATTCATGAAGTTAATTGAGTATGAAATATTATTACATAACATAGTTTAAATATATTGCAATAAACGTGATCATCAACTGAGATGCAAGCACGACATATATGAGCTGCTGGTGGGGCCGCCTTGCCCAGAGGATCGGGAGCTGCACTGTCTGTTACGGTGGTGCTCCATGGCATCGATAAGATTCAGGACCGGGTAATGCACTGCTAAGATCAGCTCCTCTCTCTTCTGTTGCGGTGGTGAGGCATGACATTGACGACCGGGGAATGCATAGGTAGGATGAGTTGTTGTCCTGTTGATGTCGGGCTGGAGCTATTGGGCTATCAGGAAGAGTTGGAGCTACTGGGCTACCGAGTCAGGTGGAGCTATTAGACTACCAGGTAAAGAAACCTCTTATGAAAATATAGCCCTTGAGACAGGTGGAGAATCAAAGATCAGTTAAGGGGAGAACGAAGAAAACACCATGCAACAATAACAAAAATGACCTAGCCACTTAACTTGAACACAGGGATCAGGCATAAGAGCATTTGCCGGATGCCAAGCACACGAATGCTCTAAGAACACATTAAATCAACATCAATATCATATCAATGTATCCTGTGAATGGAAATACAAGCAGATTAGTAAATCAACATGCGACGGGCATTATTCGATAAATACAACATGCAGTAAAGAGACCAAATGCTGGAACTAGAAATAATTTTCAAAATAATTTTCCTTTTAGAACGAGTACTGCAGACATTCATGAACTGCTATGGCACAGATGCAGAAGCCCAGGCTTGTATATACCCCCACACCCAAGCATGCATTCATACACTTAATCAAAAGTAATATATTGACTTAAAAAAATATATTAATAACCACTGGCCATCATACCAATAAGACGTAAACATGACATTGAAACAAAACCAGTGAAAAGGTATGACTATCATTTTCTCACCCAGAGGGGCAGATTCATGTCAATCTGCCAATTTAGAGTAATGTGAAAGCAAAATCCGAAAACACTCATCTACATACAAACCGATCAGGCCAATGATCAATGTAATCTGTCTGCAATCCGAAAACACTTGAGCTGCATCTAAACATTACATAACTCATCACTCAGCACAGCATAACACGAAGAGTTTAAACAGAAGCAAAATTACAAACTGTTTGCGCTGTTTGCTTTACCAAACCTGCCGTCAATGGCCTCGGTGATATTCTTAGCATTCAAACTCTTGGGGACATCTCGTATCCAAGTCATCTTCCCAGACGGTACGTGTAATATCAGAACAAATTTTCACACATCAGAAGTGAAAACCAAGCTGGCACACCATTGTTAGCATGAACTGATACTCTCATAGCTACTTTACAACCTTGGTGGCCAAAACGACGCTCCTCGCTCCTCCCCTGACCCTGAGTCTGGGCTCGCTGAACCACTGGATACATTTCTGTAGAGTCGAATAAATTGATGCCGGACAGGAAAGCTTGGTCGAGGAGGCCATACGACTCCGAAAACGTGTTTTGCTTGCCGAAAGTCATCGTCCCTGCGTGAAGAATGAATTTTTATTTGAGGATGAGAGGGAGGGCCAAAGAATCAGACTCAGAGTCGGTAAGATTGGGGGCGAGGTTGAAGAGAGGCACTGCCATTGCTTCGCTTGAGAAGCTTTTTGAGTTTGTCAACTGTGAGTGGAATGGGAAGGAGAAAAATCAAAGTATATGCTATATCGGCGCAAGTTTGGCGGATTTTCAGGGGTTGGATAAGATAAAAACATAACCGAGTTACTATCTATGTGTTCGAAAAATCGTCCAACAAATAAATAATAAAATAAAATATAAAAATCCGCCTAGGCGGGCTAGGCGGGTTGGGTCCTTTTTTTCTTTTTTTTCCTGACTTTAAATAAAACCTAGTCTTGGAGGGATATGGAGAGGAGGAAGAGTTAGATTTAGAGGCCGAGCTTTGAATCAATGCCTGTTGAAGCAGATGCATCAGTTTGGAGAGCCTTGCTCAATGCTTGTCGACTTCATTCTGCCACGAAGTTAGCTGGAACCATATTTGAAAAACTTGTTGAATTAGAATCGATGAATGCGGGGAATTATGTTCTGATACCTAATAGAGATATTTAGTAATATACCAATTCTTAACACTAATATTATAAATAAACTCTATATCATTGAAATTCTATAAACAAACCCCAAAAAAAAACAAAAAATAACAGCTGGCCTTATTGAATTTAATATTGATGATTAAATTACTTTGATGCCCTATTGAGTGTTTTGGGTATTTTTATGAGATTTTGGGGTTGAGCTTGTTTTAAGAAATTGATGATAGTTTTGTAATTTATAAGAAGTTCAAAGCCTCTTTGTTATGTTGTAAATGAGTTTTGGGTGTGTTGCTAAAGTCCATTTCATATGAGGTATTTTTATAATTTGGGCCCCTATATTGAGTATAATAGTAAATCTCCCTATCTAATATATATGCTGCAGCAGGTCTATGGATGGAGGTCAGGCAGATAAGAACACGGCTCAGGGAAAAGGGTTAGAAAAGCCTCCTGGAGTAAGTTGGATTGTTGTTAAAAGCCAGGTCCATTGTTTCGTTGCCGGAGACACATCACACCTTCAATCAGACATAATTAATTTATGCAAGTTTAAATTCTCTGTCAACCTTGATCAAAGAAAGCCGATACATTCCTGATCTTTGATTGGTTTTGCGTGACGAAGAGGGTTAGGTTGAAAGTGGGGTCATAATCTTCAGTTTTGCATACTGCTGAGGGTTGGGAACCTTTTAATGATCACTAAGGACTCAAAAAGGCTTTGTGATGGGTTCCATTGATTAATGTGTCTGTCATTGTTGGAAGGGAAGAACATGAAGAATTTTGTATCATTTTAGGTCCCTGACCGGATTCTTTTTTAGGCTTGATAAACAATTCCATCGTGTATATTTGTATTGAGAGTCTCTGACATACATGAAAGAAAGCTTCCAGATATAGTTTCTCAAAAGAATGAAAGCATCAATTTCAAAAGATGGAGAAGGAGAGTCAATTTAAGAAGTTTGGTTATTGAGTTTCAGACCAAATTGTACACTGCTAGAAATATTGAACTGTATATACAATTCACAATGGCTCCAAGCCCATATGGATTTATAGTTACCTCAGGCAGAGCATAATTGTAATTTTTTTTTTTCGAGAGAAATTATTTGAGTCAAAGGCTAATTCTTATAGCAATGATGCCACAAATCTCACAAAAAAACGCCAGTCTATCTCACTCTGCAAAGATAATTACTAAACCAAAATTATCATTACGATTATGTATTCAGCCAAAATTTTCGAAGTTTGTGTTTACAACAGTTTGCCCCCCAAATTTTAACAAGCAACTCTAAAATTCTTGAGAGGCAGATCAATTGTTTCCTCTCCCTTTACCAATCTTCTTCGGCAACAGGGTGATGAATGTTTCGCAAAACACTGCCCTTACCAATAGTAACAATACCAATTCAAGACTTGGATTTAGGGTTTGGAGGCTAAAATCCATTTTTAGAATACAAAAATAATTTTCTAGGATTTTTAAATAATTGAAACTATTTTAAAATTTCACAAAATTATTTAAGATAATTAAATATATTTAATTACTATTTATGAAGTAAATTAAATATTTAAATACTAATTATTCACTAAATAAATAGTAATTAAAAGATAATATATTTAAAGAGTATAGCCGGGCGGCTATACTTTTTAAATATTCGAATATATTAAAGGAGTAGAGCCGCGCGGCTATACTCTTTAAATATATTGGAATATTTAAAAGGTACAGCTGAACGCTATACGCTGTAAATATATTGGAATATTTAAAAGGTATAGCCGCGCGGCTATACTCGTTAAATATATTCGAATATTTAAAAGGTATAACCGAGCGGCTATACTCTTTAAATATATGATGTTTTAATTATTTTTTATTTACTGAAGAATTAGTATTTAAATATTTTAATTAATTTCAGAAACTACTTCATAACTAGTAATTAATTTTGTGGAATTTAAAATTATTTAAAAATCCTAGAAAATTATTTTAGTATTCTAAGTTCCTACATATCAAAAGATGAGATGAACAATTTGAAAATTGACCTCTAAAAAGATTCAACCGAGCATCTGCAGGACCCCCATTAAGTCTCCAAACCAGAGTCCTAACGTGGACAAGAACATGAAGAAAGAAACTATAAAGAATTGGAGGGAGAGGTGTCGAACCTATTGCAAGAGATACTGGATGAACAGTACTTCCCTGCAATATCAATGTATCCTGTGAATGGAAATACAAGCAGATTAGTAAATCAACATGCGACGGGGATTATTTGATAAATACAACATGCAGTAAAGAGACCAAATGCTGGAACTAGTGCTGCAGAAATTCATGAACTGCTATGGCACAGATGGAGAAGCCCAGGCTTGTATATACCCCCACACCCAAGCATGCATGCATACACTTAATCTAAAGTAATATATTGCCTTAAAAAAAAAATTTAATAACCACTGAGGCATCATACCAATAAGATGTAAACATGAAAAGGTGTGACTATCATTTTCTCACCCAGAGGGTTAGATTCATGTCAATCTGCCAATTTAGAGTAATGTGCAAGCAAAATCCGAAAACACTTATCTACATACAAACCGAGCAGGCCAATGATCAATGTAATCTGTTTGCAATCGCCTTAAGCTGCATTTAAACATTACATAAATCATCACTGAGCATAGCATAACACGAAGCGTTTAAACAGAAGAAAAATTACAAACTGTTTGCTTTAGCAAACCTGCCGACATTGGCCTTGGTAATATTCTTAGCATTCGAACACTTGGGACCATCTCGTATCCAAGTCATCTAAACAGACGGTACCTGTAATATCAGAACAAATTTGCACACATCAGAAGTGAAAACCAAGCTGGCACAAAATTGTTAGCATGAACTGATACTCTCATAGCTACTTAACAACCTTGGTGGCCAAAACGACGCTCCTCGCTCCTCCCCTGACCTGAGTCTGGGTTCGCTGAACCACTGGATACATTTCTGTAAAGTCGAAGAAATTGATGCCGGACAGGAAAGCTTGGTCGAGGAGGCCAAACGACTCCAGAAACGTGATTTGCTCGCCGAAAGTCATCGTCCCTGCAAAGAATGAATTTATATTTGAGAATGAGAGGGAGGGCCAAAGAATCAGACTCAGAGTCGGTAAGATTGGGGGTGAGGTTGAAGGGAGGCACCGCCATTGCTTCGCCTGGGAAGCCCCTTGAGTTTGTCAACTAAGTGGAACGGGAAGGAGAAAAATCCAAGTATCTGCTATATCGGCGCAAGTTCGGTGAATTTTCAAGGGTTGGATAAGATAAAAACAGAACCGAGTTACTATCTCTGTGTTCGAAAAATCGTCCAACAAATAAATTTAAAATAAAATAAAATTTCCGCCTAGGCTGGTTGGGTCCTTTTTATTTTTTTATTATTGTTTTTTTGCCTGACTTTAAATAAGGGCTCGTTTAAAGTCTAACTATTCCTCCTCCTCTCCATATCCCTCCAAGACTAGAGGCCTAGCGTTTCATTTCAAGTATTTTTCTTTGTAGTAACTTTTTCCCATGTTTTATATCAATTATGTTTTTTTTTATAATTTCTATATCCTTTTATTTTGCATGATTTCGGTATAAAATTATAATTTATAATACAAAATAATTAATTTCTTTTTTAAAACGCCTAAGCCAGATTACTCTTCTAGCTGCTAGGCCCCTGCTACTGCCTTGCGATTTTTCGAACATTGATATCTACATCTATAAAATTCCTCATTGCACCACATAATTGATACAAAATATTTATTTACTAAAAACCACCCTCAAATCAAATTATTTTTACATTGACAACTACTTCCTGCTGATAATTGATACAAATATTTATTTACTAGCATTACCATTTCCCCTAAATAAACAATCTTTATTACTTTTTCAGAAACAATTAAAATAACATTCAAGAAACAAGAAAAACTAGAGAAAGGAGGTGCACTTAGGGGGATCTCACAAAACCTTGCCTTGAAAATTCCAATAGAGGAAAATTCAATCAAGGAAAAAGAGTATCACACACCTCCCTCAAAAACACTAAGCATCTTCTCTATTCGCCACCAGCGTAAACCAACCCAAAACAATCGCCACCGTTCACGTAAACCGAAGTGAACCAAAAGGTGTGCGGCTTCATTCCCTTTGCGAGGTTGATAAAACACTTCACGCACTTGTAAATGCACCAATAAATTCCTCACATCTTCAACCAGATTGCCTAGATTGCTCCAACATTCGCCAAATCCAATAACAAGCGACACTGCCTCTTGAGAATCAGAAGCCAAAAGAAAATTTTGGTAACCTCTCCACAAAGCCATTAACAAACCTTCTAGCATCGCAGCAAGTTCGGTTCCCAGAACATCAAGTCCAACATGTCCATCACATGCAAAACCGAAATAAAACTCACCATCATGGTCCATTTCCCCTTATTCATATCTTATTAAACTATTTTCTATTAATTTTGGCCAAGAAAAACTATTTTCCATTAATACACTCTTTTAACTTGCTTTCTTTTCCATTTCCCAAAATTAAAAGTGGATTTAGAACGTTTGTAATAACAAAATAAGTGATAAGAGGGCAACTAATTATTGTTTAGTTCACAATTTAATGTTAGAAAATCCATCAAATCATTTTGGTAACACTGAATTAGATCTTCAAACATCTATAATTTTGATCTAGAAACCTCAACATTTTCATTTTACTTTTCATTTTCTGAGTATGACATCCGTTTATTTGAAGGGCTAAAATAAGAGAATCGATTTCATATATCTTTATATTTTCAGTTTGATTTCTCAACCGATAAATGATCTTGCATAACATAGCATGTAGAAATCTTCAGAAAACTTATGGCACATTGTACTATGTGTCTTTAAGTGGGTTCTTTCAAATTGCAGCATCCCAACATGTCCATGTGTGCCAACTGCTTAATGATCCAATTCCTCTCCAGCATAATTATATATACGCACACGTTGGAGTATTTTTGTTAACTTATTTCGTGGCTTTTGGGTTAACGTTAAACGGGGTTTTGGCTAAATATGTGTCTCTTGATTGGAGTAATGGCTACTAGCTTTTAGATTTCAAAAGTAGTGAAGATAGATGAGTTTTGTCAAAATTATGGGATCATCAAGTGGTAATTCAGGGTCTAATTAATTCATTTTCATTCTAAATTATGTAGGGGGACGATGATGATTGATTTTAACAGCAAAAAAGAGTGATTCATCACCGCAACTTGAGTAGCCTCTAGTATAGGACTAAAGCTAGGGGCGGAGCTATTCATAGGCCTGAGATGGCCTGGGCCTCCTTACCATCTTCTCACCTCTTTAACTGTATAAAGAGCACAACATAGATTGCAAAAAAAAATCCCATAGATTTAAGCTTGTGGCCCCCCCAACATCAAACTCTACCTCCGCCACTGACTAAAGCAGTCATTTGAAAATTGAAAATGAGCAATATTTGGAAAAAGAAATAGATGAATGATCAAAATATCCCTTCCAAAAGTTGCACAAAAAATCCATACTAAAAAAAGTGTAGAACAAAAACAAGTTGGTAAGAGGATGACACAAATGTAGCTAGTAGCACGAAATGGATCGTACGTATCAGGAGACAAAAATACACCCTCATCATCCTTCAGTTTTGAAGGGAAGCAAATTAATAAAGACATAGAGCAGCAGAGAAGGGATGAATGGGTGAAAAGCATGTACAAAAGGAGACAAATAGCTGAGATCACAATAGTGCTAGCTCCTTCTTCCGTTACTTGCTTCATCAAAAAACAAGATGCAAAACCTCAGGTTTTCTCACAGAAAACCACTGCAGAATTTTTCTTATATATAATAATAATAATCTACAAGGGACAAATGCAGCTTCCGGATTTCCACAAATCTCAAAACCACTTTGCCTTTTTCTTTTGCTTTATGTGTATATATACACATTTAGTGTTAGGGTCCAAAGCATAGTCCTCCATACACAAGAAAACAAAAAAATAAAAATCCCCCAGAAACAGAAAAAAGCAGAGTGCTCTGCTGAATTAACTGAAGATGTGTGCAACAAGAGGAGCTTGGATCGCAGCGGTTAGTGTTGGAGCTGTTGAGGCTTTGAAAGATCAAGGCTTCTGCAGATGGAGTTATACCATGAGGTCTTTGTGTAAAATAGGTATGAAAAGATATTTGACCAGAATAATCTTATTGATCATTGATATATGTTTATATAATACATTCCGTAGGTTTTCCCTATAAGTAAGCTAACTAGCTAGGAAAGAATATATACGGGAATCAAATAATATAACATTCCTATTCTATTATACAATCCCTAAACTGAAGGGTAATCTTTGATTCTCAACACTCCCCCTCAAGTTGGAGAGTGGATGTCAAGAACTCCCAACTTGCGTGACATACGAGCGAAATCATCTTTGCCCAATGCTTTGGTGAAGATGTCTGCTATTTGCTGGGAAGAAGCAACATGCTTTGTCGTTACAGAACCATCTTGGATTTTGTCTCTAATAAAATGACAATCCATTTCAATGTGTCGTGTTCGCTCATGGAAAACAGGATTTGCTGCTATATGTAACGCAGCTTGGTTGTCGCAATGAAGTATCGCTGCCTTCCGATGTGGCAACTGAAGATCTCGTAACAAACTACGCAACCAAGTCAGTTCACAACAAGCACCAGTCATAGCTCTGTATTCTGCTTCTGCTGAAGAAAGTGAAACAGTTTTCTGTCTCTTTGATCTCCAAGAAATCAAGGAGTTTCCGAGAAAAACACAATATCCAGTGGTAGATCTTCTGGTGGTTGGACAACCTCCCCAGTCAGAATCACAATAAGCTCGCAATTTTAAGTCATTTTGAGCTGGAAAAAATAAACCTTGTCCTGGAGTGTTTTTGAGGTACTTCAAGATGCGCAACGCCACCTCCATATGAGGTTTACGTGGCTCATGCATAAATCTACTGAGCACATGCACTGCATATGTAATGTCTGGTCTCGTGATGGTCAAGTAAATCAAACGACCCACTAACCTCCTGTACTTGGCTGGATCTTTAAGCAATTCACCTGTGTCAGATAATTTCAAATTTTGTTCCATGGGAAATAAGACAGGTCGTACCCCAAGAAAACCACTATCTTTAAGGATGTCAATGGTGTATTTCCTCTGAGAGATGCTAATGCCTTTCTTTGAACGCGAAACTTCAATACCCAAAAAGAATTTAAGGTCACCGAGATCCTTAATGCGGAAGCGGGTATGAAGAAAACGTTTAAGAGAATTAATGGCACCCAAGTTATTTCCTGTGATCAATATATCGTCAACATAAATCAAGAGAGCAATGAATGACTTTCCTCTGTTGCACGTGAATAAGGAATAGTCTGCTTTGGACTGAGTAAAACCAGCAGCTTGAATAGCTTCAGAAAATTTTGCAAACCACTGACGAGAAGCTTGTTTTAGGCCATATAAAGACTTGTGGAGGCGACATACCAGATTCTCCCCCTGTCGCTGAAGACCAGGCGGTGGTGTCATATAAATCTCTTCATGGAGATCCCCATGAAGGAAGGCATTATGGACATCTAATTGATGAAGGGGCCAAGAGGAAGCAGCAGCAAGTGCAAGAAGGCTGCGAACAGTAACCATCTTGGCGGTAGGAGAAAAAGTATCATGAAAATCAACACCCTCTGTCTGTGTATAACCCTTGGCGACTAACCGAGCTTTGTACCGTTCAATAGATCCATCAGAATGATGTTTGATCTTGTAGACCCACCGACAACCAATAGGGTGCTTGCCAGGAGGAAGAGGAGTAAGAGTCCATGTATGATTGGTCTCTAAAGCTTGAAGTTCAGAGCGCATGGCTTGCTGCCAGTTAGGATCAGAATTGGCCTCAGAGAAGGAACGGGGCTCCACACTGTGACTGATGTGAGTAATGAAAGCAAGATGTGCTGGTGTATATCTGTGATAAGAAATAAAGTTGCTCAAGGGATAACGAGTACCTGAGGTGCGATGTGAAGACGAAGACTCCGATTGGACATCGTTGGGTAGCGTGACTTGAGAGCAAACATAGTCTTGGAGGCGCACATTCGGAACCTTGTGACGTTCAGATTGGCGAGTGGGTTGAACGGGTGGTGCCGGTGAAGGTGGTGCAGTAGGCGGAAGAGAAGATGGGATTGCAAGAGGATCTGGTGCTGGAAGAGGAAGATCTGCAGAAGGAGGCGCAAAAGGAGTGGAACTCATTGGACTAATAGGCAAAGTGTGCTCCGTGGGTTCAGGAGCTAGATTGGAATTTTGTGGTGGAGATGAGTCATGGGCTGAAATGGGTAAAGGAAGGCTAGTGTTTGGGATGGTGGTGGGACCAGCTGTTGGAGTAGAAAAAGGGAAGACATCTTCCTTAAATAAAACATCTCGGCTAGTGAATATTTTTTGAGTGGACAAATCATAGAGTTTATATGCCTTTTGACCAAGTGGGTACCCAATAAAAATGGATTTAATTGCTCGAGAATCAAACTTTTTGGTAGGGTGGACTATAGTAGCATATGCAAGGCAGCCAAATACTCTTAAATGTGAATATGATGGGGTTTTGTGATATAAACGTTCAAAAGGGGTTTGTTTGGAAAGAACTAAAGTGGGAAATCGATTAATCAAATGAACGGCAGTGAGAATGCAGTCCCCCCAAAAACGGAGAGGCAAGTGTGCTTGAAATCGCAAAGCACGTGCGGTCTCAAGAATATGACGGTGCTTACGTTCGACAACACCATTTTGTTGGGGTGTGTAGATGCAAGAATGTTGATAAATGATGCCTTGTTCTTTAAAAAAATCTCGCAATGAAGAAAATTCACCCCCATTATCTACCCTAATTGCTTGGATTGTAGCAGTGAATTGGGTCTGAACCATGGAAAAAAAAGATTTTAGAATCCCTTGTGTTTCATGCTTATGATGCATAAGGAAAACCCAGGTAAAGCGAGAATAATCATCCACTATAGTTAAAAAATAACGACCCCCAGAAAGGGAAGGAACTTTGTGAGGTCCCCAAATATCACAATGAATAAGGGAAAAAGGTTTTGAAGTTGAAATTGAACTAATGCCAAAAGGAAGGCGAGTTTGTTTAGAAAAATGGCAAGCATCACAAACATTATGGAAAGAAAATGAACAATTCAAATGTTTTGCTAAAAATTGTAAACGAGAGGATGAAATATGCCCTAAACGGCGATGCCATAAATCTCCAGGAGTTGTAACCAGGTGACAGGAAGGTTGGATGGTGGATGGTGTTCTGTCAGACGCCAACGCCACAAGGTAGTAGAGCCCATCACGCTCCTTACCCAAACCAATCATCGTCCTCGTCTTCAAATCCTGTAAAATACACCAAGTGGGAAAGAAAATTACTGAGCATTGTAATCCTTTCGTAAGTCGACTTACGGACATCAGATTAACTTTAAATGTAGGCACACATAGCACATCTCGTAAATAAAAATATGAGTTCAAAGGAAGAGTCCCAGTAGATGCAATTGGCGCTGTTTCTCCACTAGGCATAGTGACTGGCAACATAGAGGAAGTATTCATCCTCTTGGTAAGGAATTTCGAATCTGATGTAATATGATGAGTTGCTCCACTATCAATTATCCAATGTAAATTGGGTAACAATTCGGAAATACCTGAAGAAGCTGAGGCGGTATTGGCTTGTGGTGCAATGTGGGATGGATTAGTGTTGTCACTCATCATCGCATGAATTTTCTTACATTGATCCTCGGATAAAGATGGCATAGCTGTGTGAATCTCCTGCAAGGATGGACCATTGGATGCCACATTATTGGCGGAACTGCTGCTACCTTTCCCTTTACCTTTCCCGGATTTGTGAAGCCTGTGTCCAGGGGGATAGCCATGTAGCTTGTAGCACTTGTCCACTGTATGGTGATCCTGATCGCAATGGCTGCAGTGAAGAGGTTTGCGCCCAGAAGAATTTGAACGCTGATTGTTTCGAACTGCCATAGCTGCTGGTTCGGTGATTGCTTGGCTGGAACCTAAGTCACGCTGCTTTTCTTCTTGGGTGATCAAAGAATAAGCCTTGCGAACCTTAGGGAGAGGCTGCATAAGAAGTATTTGGCCTCGAATGGCGCTGTAGGACTCATTAAGCCCCATAAGGAACTGCATCAACGAGTTTCGTTCCTCCTGTTCGACATGCTTCTTCATGGCACCGCAAGAACAAGCTGGGACGTCGCTGTAAGAAGACAGCTCGTCCCACAGACTCTTCATCTTGGTATAATAAACAGCAACAGACATCTGCTCCTGTGAGAGGGAAGCTATGGTGCGTTGTATCTCGAAAATACGAGGAGCGTTAAGTTGGGAAAAACGTTCTTTAAGGTCCTCCCAAATCTCTTGTGCGGTGGAGGAGTATAACACGCTTTCTGCAATATCTGGTTCTATCGAATTGAGCAGCCAAGATAAAACCATGTCGTTGCAACGCTGCCAAACCTCAAAAGTCTCAGGATTAGTTTTCTCCGAAGGGACTTTGATTGTCCCATTCACGAACCCCAATTTGTTCTTCGCGCTTAGGGAGATGCGCATAGAGCGGCACCATGTCGCATAATTGTTTCCATTAAGGATTTTGGAAACAAGAACCATTCCAGGATGATCAGAATGGTGAATGAAAAAGGGATCGGAAGCATCGTTTTTGCTTCCCGATGCAGCGGATTCTTGGTCTTTGGTCATGGTGGCAGCGTCAAGGAGAGGATGAAAATTAAGGTTGAAAGGTGACTATTTGACAAGTGCGGCTAGAGCCAAGAGCTAGAGTTTCCTCTGCTCTGATACCATGTAAAATAGGTATGAAAAGATATTTGACCAGAATAATCTTATTGATCATTGATATATGTTTATATAATACATTCCGTAGGTTTTCCCTATAAGTAAGCTAACTAGCTAGGAAAGAATATATACGGGAATCAAATAATATAACATTCCTATTCTATTATACAATCCCTAAACTGAAGGGTAATCTTTGATTCTCAACACTTTGATCCAGCATGCCAAGAACAATATGAGATCATTCTTACAAGCCAAGGAACTCTCTTCTTCTTCTTCTGCTATGGTTTTGAACAAAATGAATTCTGAACAGAAGAACCAAGCTGAGGATTCTCTAAGAAAAGTCATGTACTTGAGCTGTTGGGGTCCTTATTGAAATCCCTCCAACATTATAGGTAGTTGAGGATGTACCACTTAGATTTTATTTTTGAAACTGAGTTTAAGCTGTATATACATGATTTGAATGTATATTTTCCCAACCCAACAACAAGAAAATCCCAGATTTTGATGTTTACCAATGAACATGAACGTTGGTTTTTCAGTCAAACAACTAACCAGTTGAAATTATCACAAAGCCAAAAACAAAGAACCAACTAGTTGAAATTTATATCAGTTAGGTGCAACAAGAACACAATCTCATCCTATTGATCATCGTTGACAAAATTCAAGTACAAAAGTAATGTAAAAATCCGAAGGGTTCGTTTAGATCAAAATCTTAGAGCATTACGTTTTTCAAATATAAAATGAACACACACCAGACATGTTGATATTCCATCTTATTAGTCATCTAATTCATCAACTATATATGACGCTTTTATCACAAACTAAATAACTAACTCTTAATTTAATGATATTTCATTTAAAAAAAAGAAAGAGAATCCTCATTAATTTAGTATATTATGTTTCTTCTTCATCAAATACCAATTGATACTCAATCGACATACATCCATGTGTGACAATCATGTGAACTCTAATATGATCACTTCTCCAACAAGAGTGATGGAAATTTAGAGGAAACATTCTAGTTTTTTTGGGGCAGCAGATGTTAGGGACACTCATCCGTTCATCCATGTGTGAGAATAATATGAGCTCCAAAGAAGTTGAAGTTCCACTCAAAATTAATTTGAAAAAAATAATCCAACTTTTTATGAATTGTTACTAAAATATTCAACCATTCAATATGAGACATTTTCATTTTCGCATTTTCACAGTTACATTTTCAACTAGCACGCAAACAAGTAAACTACTGGTTTCACTCCCAGACTGCTACTACTAGCCCACAGTCCAAAATAAAGTGACGAGAGACTGTTTCTGTCTTTTGGCCCACACTTCAGATCAAACAAGCAAACAAATGGTTTCACTCCCATACTTCCTAAATACAATAATTTAAATCAAAACCATGTGCCCATGAGGCAACAAAACTCTGTGCTTATCCAAACTCCAGAATATTAAATTCCACTTTTACCCCTGCCTAGTACATCATATTGCCTCCATCCGCATGTACAAAACAGTAATATCTCCAAATATAGTGTAACATCCACATACCTTACCAAAAGAAACAGAAGAAAACAAAACCAGCTCTGGTTTCTTGCCACAAGCCCACCTTTTAAAAAAAAAATTCCCCTATATGGGGAGCACCTCAAGATCATCTTCTCCATCAATACACTCAAACATTCACATTCACATTCACTACTGAAGAGAAGAAATCATAATCGTGATGAGTTCATCAAGTGCAAGCAAGGCTATTGTGGCAGCAAGTGTTGGAATTGTGGAGGCATTGAAGGACCAAGGGATATGCAGGTGGAACTCTGCTTTAAGATCTGTGCACCAGCAAGCCAAAACCCAACTCAGGTCATTGTCTCAGGCCAACAACAAGCTCTCATCTTCTTCTGCTTCAGCTGCTTTCAGTAAAGTCAGAGATGAGAAGCTGAAGAAATCAGAGGAGTCTTTGAGGACAGTCATGTACTTGAGCTGCTGGGGTCCCAACTAATTCAATCAGCACAGAGACAGAGAGCAAAAAGATCAGAATTTTGCGCAAGAGGTTGCTGAAATGAAGCTTGGGCATGAACATAAGGATGAAACAAGATTACACAACCCATGAAAGGGCTCCTTGAGTTTTATATATATCAAATGATCAGGATATGTAAACTTGTTGGGTTACATACTACTGGCAAAGGCAATCGTTGTAAATGGCAGACAGTTCATTCATGTCTGCTTGCTTGCTTGGGGCAAGTTGATGTAAATTACCACATAATGCAAAAGCACACATATTTCTGAGCAATTGATGCCTTGATCATTCTTTTCGAGTTTTTCTTTTTGCCCTTTCTTATTAATCCATTATTTACTTCGTTTTAACTGAAGGATTTATGATACTATAAATTTGAGTATTTAGTAGTGAAACATAATTGAGTTGCCCTAATTGGGTAAAATCCATTGTGTTGAATGGTTTCTTTCTCCAACAAAAGCTATAGCCCAACACATCCCATGGTTTTTCCCACATTTTATGGGGTTTCCTTCCTCCTATTCATCCTCTGCTTTCGTTTCAAGTAAGCTCAGCTGCTGAGGTCCCGGTTGAATATTAATTCAGCTTGTTTGTTAGATCCCCTGAATTCTCTATGATATATACAATTGATTATTCTATGCACCAGAAACTTAAACATTAATCAAGCTACTTATTAATGTTTAAGTTTTTATGCTAACACACATTTTATATCAAATGAGTGTTGTTGGTGCTCTCAGAAATGGTGAGAGGTACCTCTTCTTTTTGTATTTTTGTTCACCACTCTTAATTAGCGATGAGTAATACCATCACGTTAATTATTGTGCAAGAAATTCATGTAATTGTCGTGGAGGAAATTCATGTAATATGTAGATTAAATCATACTCATCAAATGAAAATTAACCTAATTATAATGCTCACTATTTCTTTAATGATATGTCAACACATAGTAGACTCATGCCTATAATTAGTCGAAGCAAATAGAGAGAAGGAAAGACACTATAATGTTTGTTTTTCCGCCCACGGTCCACACCAGACCAAGTAAACAAATAGTTTCACTCCTACATTGTGTTTGAAATAGATGCGCAAGAGGCAGTAAATAGAATCAATTCTGACAAAGAGTGTTTTGAAGCAGAAGAGAACTTGGTGGAAGATATTAAGGAGATGCGGTTGTGGTTTAGATCTTTCTCGTGTGAACAGCAGTGATGGGATGGTAATGTAGTTGCTCCTGAGCTAGCCCAATATGCTATTAGAAACACAAACATGGATTGAGGAGAAGCCTCCTTGGTTGAGTTCTTTGCTTGCTGCAGATTTAAGAGCTACTGGTTGATTTATATATTCGACATCAAGTGGGAGGCCTTTTTTTACCTTTGGCGGATTTTCCTCTTTTTTGGGGTTTTTTTATGCCAACGATTTTTTACAAAGGCCCAAACTGTTAACGTGAGTTAACCTACTAAATCAAGGAGATTTATTTCCTAAGTTAATTAGGTGATTTACTTCATTGTTTTATATAATTGACACATCCTTGTATAATTAGGAGATATTCTCCTAATTAATTACTGTATCTATTTCTTTATGAAGTACCCTTGTAAAGTCCTATATATACCTCCTTATGGAGAAGAATACAATTAACCTAAAGTATTCAAACCATATTCATATTTTAGCATGGTATAAGAGCAATCTATCCTAGGTTGTCTCTAAGCCCTCAAATCATACCCTCAAATTCAAACCCAAACCCTAAATCAAATTCCTTACCTCCCAAATCAAATCCTCTTATCAAACTCCTTAAACACATACCTCTCAAATCAAATTCCTAAATCAAATTCATACATCAAATTCCTCAAATCAAAATCCTCAAATTCTCAAATAAACTCCTTAACCACAAACACACACTCATATCAAATGTTACTTCTGCTGCAATGCCAGGACCCCCTACGATTCTCTCCCTTCTTGCAAACTCACAGAAGCATGCGATCAATCGTGTTAAACTGGCTACCCAGGCTCGTGCTTCTATCACTACCACCAAAGGTTCTGCTTTTCATATGTCCTCTCCAAAGCCCACATGAATTATTGACTTGGGTGCTATGTATCACATGACATTTGATCCTGGCCAACTTATTAGTCGCAAACCATCCACTCAGTCGGTAGTGTCTAATGCTAATGGTATCCTCTCCCATGTGGTTGGAGATGACTCTCTATCTCTCTCTAACTCCATACATATGGATTCTGTATTGATTGTCCCATTCTTGGACCATAACTTGTTGTATGTTGCACAACTTACTACTACTTTGAGGTGTATTGTAATATTTTGGACAAATCATTGTGTTTTTCAGAACATTCTCACGAGGAAGACGATTGGTTGTGATACTAGGTGGGGCAAACTCTACTACTTGGACTAGGCATCGGATAGTGAGACCAAGGTTGGTCAAGCTTTCACAACAAGTGGAGCTAGTTCTGAGAGGCAAAGAGACAAAGTTTGGTTATGGCATAAATGTCTTGGGCATGCCTCATTTGGTTATCTAAAGAAGCTGTTTCCATCATTATTTTTCAGTTTTGATGTTTCTAGCTTCCAGTGTGATACGTATGAATTAGTTAAGAGCCATCGTGTTCCTTTCCCATTAAGTACAAATAAAAGTTTGGTTCCATTCTTCCTTATTCATTATGATGTTTGAGGGCTTGCTTAAATCACTACTCCGGTTGGAGCTTGATGGTTTGTCACCATCACTGCGCACGAATGACTTGGGTTCTCCTTCTCAAAACCAAAGGGGAAGTCAGTTTAACATTTCAATAGTTCTATAAAATAGTGGCAACTCAGTTTCATGCCAAAATCCAGGTTTTCCATTTTGACGATGGCGGCAAATTTCTTAATTATAATCTCAACAAATTTTTACAAGATCATGGCATCATACATCAACGCTCGTGTTCATATACTCCCCAACAAAATGGGGTGGTTGAGCAAAAGAACCAACATTGATTGGAAGTCGTTCGTGCATCTTTATTTGATACCAACATGCCTCGGAAGAACCAACATGTGAACCCTAAACCCTAACATGATCACTTCGCCAATAAGAGTGATGGAAATTTGGAGGAAGCATTCTTTTTTTTGGGGGGGGAGTGGGGGGGGGGGGGGGGGGGGGGGGGGGCGGCGGGCGCAAATGTTAGAGACACTTGTCCATCCATCCACATGTGAGCTTTACATAATTGTTGGAGGAAGTTGAGATTTCATTCCAAAATTAATTGGTAATGGGGCAAGTAGTCCAACTTCACGCAATTTCTCAACTATCCAATGTGATATATAATCATGTGAGCTTTACGTAATTATTGAAGGAAGTTGCGATTTCACTCCAAAATTAATTAGTAATGGAGAAAATAGTTCAACTTCATACAATTGATCAACTATCCAATATGAGACATTTTCACTACTACAAACAAGTAAACTACTGGCCAGAAGCTGCTACCAAAATAAAGTGACGATACGAGAGACTCTGTTTCTGTCTTTTGGTCCGCTCTCCAAATCAAACAAGCAAACAAATGGTTTCACTCCAATACGGCGGGCCTAAATACAATAATTTAAATCAAAACCATGTGCCCATGAGGCAACAAAAATTCTGTGCTTATCCAAACTCCAAAATATTAAATTCCACTTTTACCCCTGCCTAGTACATCATATTCCCTGCATCTGCATGTACAAAACAGTAATATCTCCAAATATAGTGTAAAACATCCACATACCTTACCAAAAGAAACAGGAGAAAAACAAAACCAGCTCTGGTTTTTCGCCACAAGCCCACCTTTTTTTATTAGAAATCCCCTATAAAAAGAGCACCTCAAGATCATTTTATCCATCAGTACACTCAAACATTCACATTCACAACTGAGAAGTTCAAAGCATCAAAGAGAGATCAGTAAGGAAGAGAAAAGAAATCATAATCGTGATGAGTTCATCAAGTGCAAGCAAGGCTATTGTGGCAGCAAGTGTTGGAGTTGTGGAGGCATTGAAGGACCAAGGGATATGCAGATGGAGCTCTGCTTTAAGATCTGTGCACCAGCAAGCCAAAACCCAACTCAGGTCATTTTCTCAGGCCAACAACAAGCTCTCATCTTCTTCTGCTTCAGCTGCTTTCAGTAAAGTCAAAGATGAGAAGCTGAAGAAATCAGAGGAGTCTTTGAGGACAGTCATGTACTTGAGCTGCTGGGGTCCCAACTAATTCAATCAGCACAGAAACAAGCGCAAAAAGATCACATTTCTGTTGAGGCTTTGAAAGATCAAGGCTTCTGCAGATGGAGTTGCACCACCATGAGGTCTGTGCACCAGCATGCCAAGAACAATATGAGTTCTTTCTTACAAACCAAGGAACTCTCTTCTTCTTCTTCTTCTGCTATGGTTTGAACAAAATGAATTCTGAAGAGAAGAATCAATTAAGAAAAGTCATGTACTTGAGCTGTTGGGGTCTTTATTGACACAAATTGGAGCTCATGGTGAAGTCCCTCAAGATTTGAAGATTTTTGAGACTGAATTGAAGCTGTGTACATTATTTGAATGTAAATTTTCCCAATCAACCAAAAAAACAAGAAAATTTATGTTCTTTGGTTTTTATCAATGAACATTGGATCTATTAATTAGACAATTCTCGACCAGGTTAACCTTAGCTTACTGTATCATTGGTACTTATTTGGAATTCTAATTCAATACATGTTGGTTTTATTAATGGTTCCTCCTTCAAATAGAGATGCTTTTGGTTCTATTTTTCAGTCAATCAACTAACCAGATGAGATTATCACAAAACAAAAAACAGAGAACAAACCAGTTGAAATTTATTAGTTAGGGGCAACAAGAACACACAAGGTTATCTCATCCTATTGATCATTGTTTGCAAAATAAAAAGGCAGACGGTTCATTTCGATCAACCAAAACTTTAAAAACTAACTCTTAATATAGTGATGTGAAAACTAACTCTTAATATAGTGATATTTCACTTAGAATGAAGAAAGAGAATCCTCATTTACTTTACAAAGGGTTATGAAGCGTTTAACAAAAGGCCTTGTCATTTGGTCAAGGTCAACACAGTCTTGTTTAGTGGAAAAGAACCATAATCTTGTTCAGTGGAAAAGGACCAGAGTCTTGTTTAGTGGAAAAGGTCACTGAACAAGGATCTGAGTCTTGTTTAGTGGAAAAGGACCAGAGTCTTGTTAGTATTGTTAAATGGAAAAATGACCTGACTTACAGGCTAATTGTCCCAATTTCAAACTTCTATGATACAGTTGACAATATGTGTAGGAGAACACCTCCCTCCGGCAATATCACTTATATAAAACAAGCCTTATGATGTGTTTAAGTCCGGCTCATAGTTTGTGCAGGCTGGACGATGGCACAGGGCCCCCAAATATTTGAGGCTCCAATTTTTTTTCTAGCCCACTTCTAAAAGAAACCCAAAAAAACCCTTCATTTATCTACAGTTTAATTTTTTAAAATAAACCCTTTATTCCTTTTGACAATAAGACCAAAGAAAGGAAAATAGGGAGCCTTTTGACTAAAGAAAACGGGCCCCCCTGTTTTCAATTTCCTAACCCAACAATTTTAAGTTTGTTGTAAAGTTTAGAGTGGAGACTAGGGCTGGGCACGGTTCGGTTTGGACCGGTTTCGGGGAAAAAATAGAACCTGATCCGATAGTGCAGACCGGTTCAGTTTGGACCGGTTCTGCTCAACATCCATACAGAAATCCGAACCAAACCAGACCTGTCCGATTCCGGTTCGGTTCCTGCGGTTCCGGTTTTTTTTTATTTTATTATTTTTTTATAATTTAAAATTTAACAAATCTGCCCAAAATGTATTTATATACTAACATACCCCAAATTTGAGGTTCCATCAAGCTTTCAACACATCAAAATGAATCCAACTTCAACAAAAATACAATCCAAATTCAAATGAATCCAACTTAAACAAAAATTCAATCCAAATTCAATCCAACTTCAACATCATCAAAATGAATCCAACTTCAACAAAAATACAATCCAAATTCAAATGAATCCAACTTCAACAAAAATTCAATCCAACTTCAACATCATCAAAATGAATCCAACTTCAACAAAAATACAATCCAAATTCAATCCAACTTCAACATATAAATTACAACCCAAATTAAATCAAACTTCAACAAAATAAGTTCCAAAATAAATTACTAGCCAAATACAACCCAAATTCAACCAAATATACATTACAACCCAAATTAAATTCCTCCTAACATTGGAAAGTAGTTGGAGCTATGGTGCTAGGTGTGGATGAACTCATAATATCTACATAAAAAAAATCAAAGGATCAACATACTCACATTAACACTTTGATTTACAACCCACTTCCACTTGTTGGGTTTGTTAAACCAATATATCCATTTCTTAGGACAATTCTATCTCTTAGGAAAGCCTCTGATCATGATTCTGCTCTGGACTAATAAAAAAAATCAAAGACTTCCATTAAAAACAGAAACTTCAGTTTTGTTAAACAATTTAGGCAGGAACACTTTGCCTTTGGGAAATCATTAAAAATCCATTTTGATTCAAAATGGTGTGAACATTTCCAGATCACACGTAGACATATAAAACTTCAACATATCAAAAGTTCATCGAATTCCGAGTTAAGGAAGCCAGTCAAAGACTAAATCCAAAATAGACTAGGCTGCAGAGTTTTCTATTTTCTGCAGAATAATGCCAACTTCGAAAATTTGCCAAATTGAATTGGATTAGTACAATTGTAAAAAATAAACAATTGCATTAATAAATTTGCCAAATAAATCTACTAAATTATAAACTGTTTCCAAACCAAAGAGTACATTAAGTCTTGCAGTAAAAAAAGTCTGGTAGAGTTGTATATATCAATGTCATGTATATGTAGGAAAAGGAAATTACCTAATTTCTCAGTGTGGCGAACATCATCAACCAGCAAAACTCTGTAACTATCCCTACTCCCAATACCTCTCTTGTCCTTGAGTCGTCCAATATCTCCTCCTGTAATTTCAACATTAAATAAGGCAGAAGAATAGTACAGTACAATGCTACATTGCAATTGGGTTTTCTAATATGTTTTTCTCCCCCTTTTCATAACAAATCTCAACTATTGAATACAAAACAAAAATCCCAGATGAGAAAAATCAAGACAGTTGAAGGATAAATGATAAAGTAGGTACCTTGTTCAAGCTGGGTAGCAGGGTCAAATTGGGATTGGTCAAACTTTGGGCGCTCCAAGACCCCAGCACCACCCTTGGAAGACCTAAACCTGGCCTTCACAGCCATGCCAGAGAGAGTCAGAAAATTGAATTGGGGAAAGAAAAAAAAAAGGAGAGAGATAGAGAGAGAATCTGACCTGCAATGCAACGACTGAGAGGCTAAGAGAAGAGCGGCGGCAGAGAGGGGTGTGACTGTGACGTGCTGGTTGAGAGAGAGGTTTGGAATCGGTGGCTGGTGGCTGGCTGGCGGCTGGCTGAGTGAGTATGAAACTAAATGGGAAGGAGAGGAAAGAACGAAGAATGAAAAAACCCAATCTGAATTTGGTGTAATCCTGTGTGTGCGCTACCTATGGTAGCAGCATACACAACCAATCAAAATTTGACAGGTATGAAAATATATATAATTTCAAATATAAATATATATAATATTTAAAAAATATATAAATTAATTCTATTGGACCGGTTCGGATTGGACCGGTTCCTTAGGATGGAAAACCGGAACCGGAACCGGTCTGAACCGGTTCGGTTTGGATTTTTCTCGATTTTTGACTTTTTTGGTCAACACGGTTTTTTTCGGTTTTTTCCGGATTGGTTTGGTTCGGTTTTGCGGTTTTGCGGTTCAAATGCCCACCCCTAGTGGAGACCACATATTTAGAAAAAATGAAGCATGTCATGATGAAGGTGTTGAAGAATTGGATCCACATATTAGAAGGAATGATTACATATCCATGTGAAGTTATCAACTTTGCCTGTAAACGGGCTTCATCCTTCCCTTGCATGAGACTACAATTAGAGAAGGAAGAGAGAGAGCTCGGAGAGAAAGAAGAGAAGGAAAGAAAGAGGGTGAGTGAGCGGAGAGAAAAATGAGAGCAGTGAGAAATTCTCCAAGAGAGAAAAAAATCAGTGAGCCACATATATTGTAAATATTAAAGTTGTAACCCTATTATTTGATATAGTGGAAAAGTTATAACTGCTGCTCTTCGAGGACGTAGACAAGGCCGAACCTCGTTAAATGTTGTGTCTCATCTACTTTACTTTATCTCACATATTCCAGTTATTTAATAACAAAGTTGGATGTTTTATGCAAGCTTTGGAATTTGAAGGCATGATTATAAGAAATTTATAAAATCAGGTGAATTCCTAATTTTTTTTAATTTTTTATCTAATGTGAATGAATTTTGTACTTTAAATTATGACTTTTAGATTTACCCTTAAATTTTTCCCTTAAAAATCCACTATGAATGAGAAAATAATATTGTTTTGTTCATAACTTTGTCATTAACATTTTTTCTTCTATGAGAATATCATAACATTTTGTACTTGTATATAAAAGGCCTCAATATCACTCGTTATACAGAGCCTCCAAAATCAATAAACCGCCGGGATGTATTTCTTACTAATTGATACTCAACCGATGTGCATCTACCTGTGACAATCATGTGACTGTTCTGTCGTTTGGCCCACACTCCAAATTAAACAGGCAAACAAATGGTTTGACTCCCACACCGCAGGCTAAAATACAATAATTCAAATCAAAACCATGACCCATGAGGCAGCAAAACGTTGTGCTTATCTGAATATCCCAATCCATCTGCACGTACACAACAGTGATATCCCAATCCAGACATACTTCTGGAAACAGAAGAAAACAAAACCAGCTCTGTTTTTTTGGTTACAAGCACACCGTTTTTTCTTTTTATAATCTCGTATATAAAGAGAGAGTAAAATTTTCGAAACAATACCCTTATTTCCATGTCTTCCAGCTACTTTATCACCTACTTTGATTTCACGTTACTCATTATCATCTTCTCCATCAATAATACACTCAAAACATTCACATTCACAGCTGAGGAGTTCAAAAGATTTAAGAGAGAAATAGTAGAGAGGAGAAAAGAAATCATAATCATGATGTCAAGTACAAGTGTTGGAGTGGAGGCATTGAAGGATCAAGGGATATGCAGATGGAACTCTGCTCTAAGATCTGTGCACCAACAAGCCAAAACCCAACTCAGGTCATTTTCTCAGCTCTCATCTTCTTCTGCTTCAGCTGCTTTCAGTACAGCCGGAGACGAAAAGCTGAAGAAATCAGAGGAGTCTTTGAGGACAGTCATGTACTTGAGTTGCTGGGGTCCCAACTAATTCAATCAGCACAGAGACAAGAGCAAAGATATCAGATTTTTGTGCAACCGGTTGCTGAACTGGAGCTTGGGCATGAACAGAAGGATGAAACAAGATGACACAACCCATGAAAGGGCTCCTGGAGTTTTATATATATCAAATGATCAGGATATATAAACTTGTTGGGGTTACATACTGGCAAGCAATCGTTGTAAATGGCAGATAATTCATTCATGTCTGCTTGCTTGCTTGGGACAAATTTATGTAAATTATGTTATGACAATTACCTATAAATTTGAGTATTTAGCAGTGAAACATAATTGAGTTGCCCTAATTGGGTAAAATCCATTGTCTTGAATGGTTTCTTTCTCCAACAAAAGCTATAGCCCAACACATCCCATGGTTTTTCCCACATTTTTATGGGTTTCCTTCCTCCTACATTCATCTCTGCTTTGGTTTCAAGTAAGCTCAGCTGCTGGGGTCCCGATTGAATATTAATTCAACCTTGTTTATTTACAAAATGACTGTGAATTGTATATCCCTGAATTCTCTATGATATATACAATTGATTATTCTATGCACCAGCAACTTAAACATTAATCAAGCTACTGTGGTTTTGGTCAGAACGAAAACATTAATTTTTAGTGTAAAAAGGTTTTATGCCTACACACATTTCATATTAAATTGAGTGTTGATGGTGCTCTCAAAAATGGTGGCAGGTGCCGTAGGTACCTTCCTTTTTATATTTTTGTTCACCACTCTTAATTGACGGTGAGCAAACCCATCACGTTTATTGTCGTGGAGGAAATTCATGTAATATGTAGATTAAATCATATTCATCAAACATGTAATATATAGATTAAATTATACTCATTAAACAATAATTAACCTAATTATAATGCTCACTATTTCTTTAATGACATGTCAACACATAGTAGACTCACGCCTATAATTAGCCAAAGCAAATAGAGAGAAAGAAAGACACTATTGTTATACAACTAAAATAATCAGAGAGTATGAGAAGTACCACTAAATATTGGGAGTATATTGGGAGTGGAATTATATTTGCTCTTTGTGGTGTTTACACTGACAGAATTTCTTCTCAGATAGAACTCATTCTCTCTTTTCTTCTCTGACTCTGACTCTCTTCTCTTCTAATTGGTTGTGTATTTTACAACTTAAAAGGAAGCCTATTTATAGGCAATTAGAATGGCCTCCCGTGGATGCATCTTCAACATTTTCTCTCAACATCATCATTCATCCCAACATCATAATTTCATCTTTTGACTAATACTCCCTTACTTTATTCATGTGGCCTTCACTTCTTACTTTAT
Source organism: Prunus persica (assembly GCF_000346465.2). Lineage (NCBI taxonomy): Eukaryota > Viridiplantae > Streptophyta > Magnoliopsida > Rosales > Rosaceae > Prunus > Prunus persica. Next base: position 22,786,073 of record NC_034011.1, read on the forward strand.
AACAACTATAATGTTTGTTTTTCTGCCCACGGTCCACACCAAACCAAGTAAACAAATAGTTCCACTCCTACACTGCGAGCCTAAATACATATAAGTTTGCACATAATTTTGGGTTTCAAGACATTGTGTTGGAAATAGACGCGCAAGGGACAGTAGATAAAATCAATTCTGACAAAGAGTTTTTTGAAGCAGAAGGAAACTTGGTGGAAGATTAAAGATGCGGTTGTAGTTTAGATCTTTCTCGTGTGAATGGCAATGACGTGACAATAATGCAGTTGCTCATGAGCTAGCCCAATATGCTATTAGGAACACTGGTTTTTATACATGAATTGAGGAGGAGCCTCCTTGATTGAGTTCTTTACTTGCTGCAGATTTAAAAGCAACTTGTTGATTTATGTATTCAATGTCAACTGGGAGGCGCTTTTTTTCTTGTGGCGAATTTTCCTCCTTTTTGGGAGTTTTTTAGGCCAAATATTTTTGTACAGAGGCTCAAACTTGTACATCCCTTTCCTTCTTTTTGTTGTATTATGTTGGTTGGTTATTGAATGAAGTCCAGTTATCTCAATGTAAAGAAAAAAGGGCAAAAAAAGAAAGCAAAGCAAAACCATATGCCCACGTGGCAGCAAAATGTTGTGCTTGTCCAAATTCTGAAATCCCACTTCTACCCATGTTTAATTGATCATTTCTACTGCATCTGGATGTCCAGTTGAGTAATATCTGAACTCATAGTGCATCATCCACAAGGTCCAAAAGAAACAAAAACCATTGGCTTTTCTATCCCAAAGAAAAAAGACCCATTTGCTTTCACTGAGGAAACCGCCTCTAGTTTTTGGGGACGGACAAAAAAGCACACCGTTTCTAATCCCCTATATAAAGAAGCACTCTTTGCTCATCTACTTCATCGGACACTTACACATTCACATACCAACTGAAGAGTTCAAAAAAATCAAAGACAGAAAAATCTAGTAGATAAGAGAAGATAAGAGAAATCATAATCACGATGAGTTCATCAAGTGCAAGCAAGGCTATTGTGGCAGCAAGTGTTGGAGTTGTGGAGGCACTGAAGGACCAAGGGATCTGCAGATGGAACTCTGCTTTAAGATCTGTGCACCAACAAGCCAAAACCCAACTCAGGTCATTTTCTCATGCCAACAACAAGCTCTCATCTTCTTCTGCCTCAGCTGCTTTGGGTAAAGTCAGAGATGAAAAGCTGAAGAAATCAGAGGAGTCTTTGAGGACAGTCATGTACTTGAGCTGCTGGGGTCCCAACTAATTCAATCAACACAAAAACAAGAGCAAAAATATGACATTTTTGTGCAAGCGGTTGCTGAAATGGAGCTTGAGCTTGAACAAGGGATGAAACAAGATGACAACCCATGAAGAGCTCCACCAAATGAGGACATAGTTAGATATTGGCAATCGTTTTGTGCTTGTAAATGGCAGACAATTCACGTCTGCTTGGGGCAAATTGATGTAAATTATGTCATATTAAGACAATTACCATATAAAACATGTATGTTTCTGAGAATTGCTGCCTCGATCATTATTTTGGTCTCTGTTTTTTTGTGTATATATTTTGCCCATTGTTTATTTTGTCATGAGTAGAAGATTTATCAACCCTACAGGTCTGAGTTGAATTTGTTTAATTTCAAAACAGTATATTTGAAGAAGGAAACGTTTTATGGAATTAGAAACATCCCAATCTGAAACTAGGACAGAAGATTAGCCATGATGGCTCAGCCAATACATCTCATGCTCTATTGGAAAGGAAAATACTTACTTCCCTTCCCTCCTACAGGTAAGGATACAGCTACAGGTAAGGATACAGGTAATGAGTCAAATGAGGCAAGTAGAATCCTATTGGAAATATGAATTTAGAATATAATAATATCAATATAGTAATGGATCTCCAAACCCAACTATTTTCACCAGTAGTTTCCAAGAAGCATTCTCCTTCTTAAATATTTCTTAACTCAAACCAATTGGAGTGTCTCCAAAAAAAAAAAAAAAAAAGAAGAAGAAGATAATTTCCACTAGAAAACAAACAAAAACAAGTGGTCTTTCCTCCCATACCTGAGGCTTAAATGGATTTTATGAAGGAAAACCGTGTGCTGTGGTCCTACCCAACCCAATTTTGTCTCCGTCAATGAATGTGACAAATAGTTGACAGGAAAAAAAATGAACGTGACCAAGTAGCCCAATCTTGACTCACCGCTGAGGAAAAACCACTGGCTACCCCAGCAAAAACCTCTACAGCTAGAGCTAGCCCATGGCTTTTTTTTCCCCACATTTTATGGGGCTTAGTTTTAGTGTCACTCTCCCTCCATATAAAAGCAACACCAACTCCCCATTTACTTCATCAAAATTCAAACACATCAAAACATCAGTTTTACTTCCCATCAAGTTTAAGAGTGTTCTTATTAAGTTTACAGAAGAAGATATCAATATGAGCAGTTCATCATCACCAGCAGCAAGGAGAGGTTGGGTGGTGGCAGCAAGTGTTGGAGTTGTGGAGGCCTTGAAAGACCAAGGGATCTGCAGGTGGAATTATACTATGAGATTAATGCAGCAGCATGCAAAGAGCCAACTTGGGTCTTTTTCTCAGGCTAACAAGCTCTCTTCCTCATCCTCTGCTCTGGTTTCAAGCAAGCTTAGAGATGAGAAGGTGAAGCAGTCTGAAGAGTCTCTCAGGAAAGTCATGTACCTCAGCTGCTGGGGACCCAATTGATTTCAGCAACTACATAATTTGTAGCTGAAGAACATGATCAATACAATTTGGCACTGAAGGCAGGCTTGGATTACAAATTTTCAAGTTTTGAGGCATGGGATGATGATAGCTGGAAACATGTGGTTAAGTTGACCATGGTTGGTGTAGGATTTGCAGCCTGAAGAAATTTTGTTTGTTTACAAAATTATTGTAAATTGTAAATGTCTGAGTTCTCTATGATATATACAATTAGTATGAAAATTGATATGTCATCTGATCATTAGCCCTAACCATTAAAATCTATATCATGTATGGTCTGTTAAGGAAGGGAAGGGGTTTAAATCAAATTTTCTATGCAGATCCTACCATTATTTAGTACCAACTAGTAAATAATTTCGTCCATAGCCAGAGAAAATAGCGAATGCAATAATGTACATAGTTAGTAAATAAATCCTGAACTATTTAATTTTTATAAATAAATTCAAAAAATATTTAAACAATTATGTTTTGTCGAGTGTTTTGGGTTTTTTTTTTATGAGGTTTCGGATTTGGTTTGTTTTAAGAAACAAAGGCAGTTTTGTAATTTATAGTAAGTTCAAAGCTTCTTTGTTATATTGTAAATGGGTTTTCGGTGTGTTTCTAAAATTCATTTCATGTAGTTTTTTTTAATAGTTTGAGCTCCTATATTGGACATAACAATGAATCCCCACCTTTTTTTTTTTTTAATTAACTGGAATGATGACAAATGCTTTAAAAGCATATATTCTGTGGCCTTAAAAGCATTATTATTTTGAAGAAACAAGGTGCGCACAATGTCTTGTGTACCCCAGCAGAAAAGTTCAAACCAGAAAATCCACTGGATTTCCTTGGCTCAAAACCAGCAGCAACTGACGTAGTAGCCTCTGGTTTTTTCCCAATATTTTGGCCTTTTCTTTTTCTCAATCATGTATCCAACTCAAGTCACTTATTATTTCCTTTCTATATAAAGAGACCCTCCATGCCAATTATTTCAACTCAACCTTTCTCAAAATTTGTTCTCTTGCAAAAGACCTATCTTATCATAATTTCAATACAAATTAAGGGGCTTACATCCCAAGAAAAAGGAAAATCAAGATGATGAGTGCAGCAACAGCAAGTAGGGCTTGGGTTGTGGCAGCCACAGTTGGAGTTGTGGAAGTGTTGAAAGACCAAGGGTTGTGCAGATGGAACTATCCCATGAGACTGGTGCACCAGCAAGCCAAGAACCATCTCAGGTCTTTTTCTCAGGCCAAGAAGCTGTCTTCTTCTTCTTCTGCCATGGCTTCAAGCATGATCATGAGAGAAGAGAAAATAAAGCAGTCAGAGGAGTCTATGAGGAAAGTGATGTATCTTAACTCTTGGGGTCCCAACTGACACCAACCAAATTAAGCTTAGCTTAGCTTAAGGCCATTGTAAATTACTTTAAGGCAAATGCTCTTACAAATTTGGTAAAATACATTGGGCACTTATGTTTTCCAAATTCAGTTTTTCTTCTTGCTTGACTAAAGTGTTTAATTTGGCACAGCTTCTTGGCCTTGGCCTAATCCGATCATAAGAACAACACAACTTTATTACTAAATTATTCACCCAAAGGAAAACTGAAACAAACTTTTCCCCAAAAATTCTGGGCTGAAAAGAACAAAATAGCCGCTGGTATGGCCAAAAACCACAACCCCAGTGAAACCACCTCCACTCTCATCACCCCCTTAGCTCTCTCTCTCTCTCTGCATATTTATGGCTTCAGTTAGATAGTCTCGATGCTTATATATGTCTATCTCAATACTCTCTCCAACTTACTGTAACAAATTCTACTTTGTTCTTTAAATTACTGGTAGTGGCCATCATTCAAAAGTTAAAAAATGAGGTGGAAGAGCAAGGCTTGGGCTGTTTTGGGCACTGTTGTAGCTGTGGAGGAGTTGAAAGAAAAGAATCTAAGCAAATGGAGATCCCTGCAGAGTTACCAACATGCACTAATTAACAACATTGTGCCACTGTCTACACAAGTGGGAAAATCTTCATCTACATCTTCAACAATGGAGTCAAAGAAGAAATATTGCAAGCAGGGGACTCTGAATCTGAAGCAATCAGAAGAACCACTTAGACTAATTATGTACTTGAGCTGTTGGGGACCCAACTGAGCTGGAAAGATATGCTGCATGCCCCTCCATGTTTATGAAATCATTACTAAGCATTATGTATGTTTGTGTGTGTATTTCAAGATGTACACATCCTGATCTATAATCTTATTATCATCATATCTTTGTAAGAACTTGTTCTAAAAAAAGAGGAAATAAAAACTCTATGCTTTTACTCTTAGGCCGTGTTTGGTGGGTTGAATTATATGACAGAATATGATTCATAATCTAGTAAAATGTTTCCTAGACTAAAAACAATCGAATTGAATTATGTCCAATCAATTACTATCCTGAAATTAGAGCATATAATTCAGTAGCTACTGTCATATGGTAGTGCTCTAATCTCCAAGCAATAAGCTCTTGGGTCCATCAACTTATTCTAGACTGTGGAACAAGATACAAGGAACAGAAAGCAACTTTACGCAAAAGCTGTTTGATTATACCATAGCAAGTTAGCAACTGTTGTTATTGCCCCCAAATCAAATGAAAAATGGTATATGTCATTGTGTACGAAACATGATTTCATTGATTTGGGATATTGGAAAAGATGAGATGCCTTTCACAAGAGGGCCACATGGGAGCATCAGTGGTGGGTTTTCTGTGTCGTTATCTTTCATGGCACCACCAGAACATGTTCTAATGCTCTAAACATCATAGCCTATTTTAATTATGATGGCCTTATGCCATGCTCTCCTCTTTAAGCCTTTATCAGAATAAAAATACAAGAAAGAAAAAAGGAATCATAAGAAGATTTGAAAGAGAACTTTGATTTGGTGCAAGTGTTATCCGAAGCAATAGTTCTTCCACCAATGGGTAGCTATATTGTTGCTATCTGTCATTTTCTTTTGTTGTAAACCACTATCAAGCTGTTAATTATTGTAAACCACTAATCTACAGGAAGGGATCCAGGTGAAAGGGGCGAGCTCACTATTCTGGCCGACTAACCTAATTCACGTCGATTTTGTAGATCTCTTTTAACGTTGAGAATAAAAATATTAATAGATTAAGGGTTAATTAGTCTAAAATCCCGTATTATGTTTTTTTTTTTTTTTTGGGGGTCAAGATATAGTGCCAATATTTAGCCCAAAAGTTTCAAACTTGAAGCTCTCCTACCAACTGCCAGCCAACATCAACAGGGAGAATGAGTAAAAGTAACCACCGCCAATTCCGACAATCCAAAAAGTCCAGAGCGAAAGGTCTCATTCAGCCGCATATGGCATTGGCTATCATAAAGACCTTTCACAACCAGAGACACAACTAAAACACGCATTGCACCAAAGCCTCAATCTTTCAGCTTCAGCCTTCAATTCGCACAAAACAAAATCTCTCTTTTCACTTTTTTTCCAACTATCTCCGGCGAAACCCATTTTCCGGCTGCCACCGTGAAGCGAATTTCCGGCGGGTGGGTCGAGAATGGCTGTGGAAGCTGAGAAATCTGGGCCTGATGGGAAGCTGTGGAGTCTATTCAAAAATCCATTTGGGCAGTCGAGAAATGCCTCTTCCTCTTCTTCTTCTTCGTCGTCTTCGACCTTGTCTTCTATGCACAATGTTCATCAGCTGGGTCAGACTCATGAGTCTGTGGAGCGTGCGGCTCTTCATTCTGCCAGTACGGTGTCGTATGTGACCAAGTCTTTGCTTCCTGCTAGGAGGAGGCTCCGTCTTGATCCTGCTAATAAGCTCTTTTTTCCATGTACGCCCCTTACCTTGTCTGCTTTAATCATCTTTGTTGTTTGTATAATGGTTTTGATTTTGGTCATCTATTTCATTTTCTGAGAATTTTGAAGGTAAAGAGTGGAACTTTTGTTTCTTTTGGGGTGAGTAATTAGTTGCATGATGTCTGTTTTTGAGCTTACACTGGTTTCATTTGCCAAATGGTTATCTGGGTCTTCGACATTTAGTACATAGAGCTGCATTCTTTGTTCTTTGATTTGCTTAAGTTGCATGATCTTTTGATTTCATGAGTTAAAGACTTACAGTTGTTCCAATTGTTATGCTGATCTGGTCGGTTCTTATTGGTGTCTCTATTTCTGATATTCTCTTTCTTTAGTTTGTTTCTGTTGCATGATGCATCCATTTGTCCAGTGTGGAGTGGTTTGATTGATCCTAATATGGGTTGTTCTTACATTGTTAGCATCACCCTGGATTTCTTATAAGATGTTCACTCAGATAATATTTGCTAATCATTAGAAAAGTGTAATGCTTGCTCAATTCCTTTGCCGATTGATGATTCAAGCTAGTTATGTTTTTCCTCACTCTCTGACTGTTTTCTCTGAAGATGAACCTGGTAAGCAGGTGAAGAGTGCCATTGGAATTAAAAACACAAGCAAGTCTCATGTAGCTTTCAAGGTATCGATTGACTCCTCGAGTCCCCTTTTTTGTTTTCCCCCTTATTAAGTATTTTACTTCTTTTACATATCAGAAACTAGTCATAAACCAGTATTGTGATCAAATTGGGACAACATTTGAATTGAAAATTGGGGATGACAGCATTAGGAGTTTTCTGGTGTCAATTTGATCTGTTACGCTTATTTCCCAACAGAACCATCTAACTGCTTACATGTTGGTTGTTTTTTTTTTGTTTAGTTCCAAACAACTGCACCAAAGAGTTGTTACATGCGTCCTCCAGGGGGAATACTTTCTCCGGGTGAAAGTCTTATTGCAACTGGTAATTCATTCTTCATGGTCTTCCCTCACGCACTCTTATAGTCATTTTTGGGTTATTTTTCATTTCCATTTGCAATAAATAACATGCTAGCTATTTAGATTTTAGTGAGTTATCGTCTGAAAATTGTAACTTGATTGACAGTCTTCAAGTTTGTGGAACCTCCGGAGACCAATGAAAAACTAGTAGACCAGAAGAGCAGGGTTAAGTTCAAGATCATGAGCTTGAAAGTGAAAGGAGATATGGACTACGTACCAGAACTGGTATAATTGCAGATATTTTGTATAACTTCTACCGTATCTTAATACATTGCTTTTCCACGATAATAGTTTTTTTTTATTTTTCTATGTAAATGGAACCAATAACTACTGGACTTTTACATTCCCTCAAAATAAGCAGAGATATTGTAAGTAGAATTGAGATAGCAGAACTGAGGTCATTTTCTCTGTTATCTGTAGCCTGCTGTGCCAATATAATTAGTAAGTGAACGTTCAGATGTCATGTACTTCATAGCAAATGTTTGCAGAAATTCTAATTGGAACTTTCCTATAATTAGAACATATATCTTCTACTCTGAATCAGGTTGATCTTACTATAAATCTCATTGATTCTTGAAAAGTTATGTATATTTTTGTTTCTATCACAAATAGAAACCAGTATGCATCATAATTCCTAGATATTAAACATTAACTGTTACATGCATTTATGCAGTTTGATGAGCAGAAGGACCAAGTTGTGGTTGAGCAGGTTTTGCGTGTTGTTTTCCTGGATCCTGAACGCCCTACCCTTGTAAGTAGATGGTGGATACATCTCTAACCTGTCATTTTCCTGCCCTCTGCATACTTTTTTTTATTGTCTTAATTTGGCCGCAGCATTTTCACTTTCAATTTGATTTTTGTAAAGGCGATGGAAAAACTTAAGCGGCAATTGGCTGAGGCTGAGGCTGCCCTCGAAGCACGAAAGAAGCCTCCAGAAGAAACAGGGCCCCGAATTGTAGGGGAAGGACTTGTCATAGATGAATGGGTGAGGTGTTTGACATGTTTTTGTTTCTTTTGATAGAATGATGATATTGAGCTTTATACATTTCTTACTGTAAACATTCTTACTTGTGGTATGTATGGTTTCCTTTGTAGAAAGAGCGCAGGGAAAGGTACCTAGCCCAGCAGCAGGTTGAAGGTGTTGATTCGGTGTAGAGTTATGTTCCTTTTTGTTTAGATCATTTCTTTCTCTAGTGTGGAAGTTTCTATATATGATTGAATTGTCGCCTATTCATGTGTGGAAGACCGTTGAGCAATCTTAAAGGTAAATGGAATGGAAGCATGTTTCGTTGTGGATAGATGTTACATTTTTGTTTCTTGTTTTGTTTAATTTTTGCTTTGTCCTTTTTATGAGAAAAATTAGTCTGAAGTTCTGCTTCAGGTCTCCTAATGTACTTGTAGATAGCATAAATGACAATAGTGATTTTTTACAGAACTTATAATCTCTGTTCTAGCTGGCTGTTTTGGCTCACTTCTCTCTTGAGATATCCAACACAAACACCTCTCCATACGGCTAATTTACTTACCATAAGTTTTCTTCATGAATTTTGTGTTCTTGTAGAAATGTTTGATGCAGTTTGGGTTGTTTTCTCACATAGAATGGAATGGGGTTATTCAAAGTTTTGAGAAGTTCGATCGCTTATCAAATTTCATCAGGCATGCAGTAATCAGGTTTTTTTAACATTTGCAACTCCAATAATGAGAACTCTGAAGAAGTGGCAAGTTGTCAAAGGAACACGGTGATAGTACTTAAATTTCAATAATTTAATTGAATGGTCAAATAATATCGGATTGAAGTGATTTTTTGTAGAAATGATCTTTGAATGAATATCTACAAAATAGACGGTTTGGATTAGTGAAATACTATGCAGAGTGGGTCCTACAAGGGTATTTCTCACATAAGCTTATTTGAAAAATCCCTCAACGGAAGCTCTATATATATATATATCCCCCTTTTCTTTGGTGAGTATTACAATTATTTGCTCCATGGAAGTGATTATATGGATTATGGGTAAGTAGGCAGGTACATAACAACTCTGCTGCCATGCTGGCTTACACTTTACGGAGCATGATCTCTGTGTGTGTTTTGTCTGAAAGGATCCTGAATCAGATTACTACAACTATTATTTGGTATTATTCAGAGTTGACAGCTTCAAACTGAGTTGAGATGTCAAGAATCTTGCTCCATTTCTTAATTATGTAGAATAATGGAAACTGGATTGAGATCTGAGTATAATACTTATTTTATGGTCCACTAACAATAAATTAACATGTTAACCAAAACTTATCCATCAAATTATATGAAGATAAATATTGGGGAACCTTGGCCAGGGCTTTTTATACTGTGACATCCAATGGAAACACCATTTCTTGGTAGCAGTATATTTGCTTAGCTTTTTGTCTGCACGTCTATGATCTTTGAGATATAAACAAAGAAAGAGATTTATATTTCAGGCATAAAGAATATGTGTGCAGTTACTCTAATAAAAAAATATTATATGATGTTGTGGAGAATAAAGAGAAGATCTTATCAACTACTTTGTCAATGCATTGGAATACAAGCCAATGACACTGGATGGATACAGCTGCCTGTAATTATAAATTAATTTCCAACTAGGTCTAGTACAATAGAAAAATAACTTTAATTTGCATCTTATAAGTCTTATGTTCGAATTCTCGTAACGTTTTAATTGTATGTATAAGAAACCTTTATTTCCTGTAATTTAGACTGTAACTTGTATTTAAAAAAAAATCTCCAACCAAGTCGTAATCCCACTTTTATAATATAATTAATAAAAGAATTGGATAAATACCTGCCTGTCTGTAATTTCAAATTAAAAAAGTAACACTATCTACGCTCTTTAACCCTTTTTTGGAAGATCTTTAAGTTCCGATCCTACTGAAATTTGTTTATTAATTCTTGCTAAAGCGTAAATTATGAAACCCACAGAGAATTAAAAATCCATAATCAGCATTAGTGGATTCGAGCCTTACTGTTTTGGTATGCTGCACATCGCCATCTCAGATTCTCAGTGTAAAATAAAATCTATCACGGAAGTTCAAACATACGATACCATATGGTTTTTTAATTTTTGTTTTTAGATTCTCATTTTTTTGGCTGAAGTCTGAAAGCGATTATTATAAAAGCACTATTTCTATATGTTCCGTTCCAGCTCTTACCCCCACTCTCTCTCTCTCTGATAATGACCCGGGCATACTATTATTGCAACTACAATTATTATGTTCATGAAAGCTGATAGGTGGGTGGACCTCTCCCTGTGAAGGCGACCCATTTGCTATAGTGATAAGAATAAACAAATATCCATTGGCCTATGGATATGAGGCAAGTTTACATTTTGATCCCCAATCATTGTATGAAATCATCCTGGTTTATACAATCCTTGCAAAAACCCTATATCCAGCAACAACTTACATTCTGGAAGAGTTTTTTCAATGGATCACAAGGGTTATGTTCTCTTCATCCTAATATATGTTCTTATATTATTATTAAGCTCGTATGTTAGATTAGATTTTGATTTTAATCTTTCGATTTCGTATATCATTCACGTATAATGTATTTACGAATACCCTTAAAATAGCATATCAACGTGAATAATAGGCCTAAATTAAAACCGTAATCTAACATCAAGGTTTTAAAAAGATGAAAATTTTATATATTTTGTTATTGACAAGCTTGGAGGATGATATGATACCCTATATTTTGAAACTTGAGATGACGATGCCGTACAAAACTGAATTGGTATGCTACATCAGCGTGATGTACACCGTACAAGGTACAACAAAAACCGTCTTGGATTCATATGAAGAAATATGAATTATGGAAATGTTGTCGGCCTAGTTTCAATCAAAAGAATAAAAAGGGTAGCCGTTCGATTCCGTAATTGCATCCAATCTCATCCGTCGAAAATGGTATAAAGCTAAATACTAGCTAGAAACAAAACATAATTAGTTTATTATTCATTTTAATTTGTAACGCCGAAGACGAAGGATAAATAGAAGAAGAGTCCAGAGCCCGCTGCAGGGGACCCCACAGCAGCACGTGATGCCCATGCCTGCCCCACCCGATGGCGCCAAAACGCATAAAAGAGGCCCAACCCGCTCACGTGTCCCTCTCCCTCCTCCATATCAAATCATTTTCCCATCACTATCGAAAAGACAAAATTGCCCCTGAGGCGACAACTTACTATTATACGACGATAAGTCGTGGTAGACGACGACGTGTGGGCAGGCCGGCCCCATGCTGAAGAGGACATATGCGTACTATTCCGAGAGACAGAGAGAGAGAGAGAGAGAGAGAGGAATTGGATCCATGATGCTGAGTCATCTGATTCTGATGTCCTCTGAGAATTCGGATAAGCTCGACACCTGTTCTTGCTCATTGGCTCTCCTTCTCTTCGTCTCTCTTTTATATCGTTGTTTCTCGCGATAACTCTAGCCCCGTTTTATCTATAATTTGCAGAATTATTGTAAGCAAACTTTCTTTGTCAGTCTCCTATAATTAAACATATCTCATTACTACTTTTCTCCTAGTCTTTGTTTTGAGCTACTTTAGTCTAATTGAAGTTGGAAATAACAGATTTGTAATATCTCGTCAACATCAAAGAAAGGGAAATATAACAACTAGAAAATTAAATAATTTGTATCAATTTTTTGGTCAATAGAAAGTAGAATTTTAGAGTTAAAAGATGTGGTTTTGTTAGAATGGGAAATACTATTAGATCAATAATTAATTATTAGTTTTATTTATATATAAAGTAAAAAACAGATAATGATAAAACATTCAAAATACCAAAAAATACTTTTGATTAATGCAAACATTAATAATTAAAATTATTAATTAAATTAGAATAATATGGTAAATTCACACTTTTTTATACTAAAAAATTAAAATTAAAAAAAATCAAATAATTGATCCTTTTTTTATGGAACACAATTACCTATTTTTTTTTAATTCTAAAATAAATTTGATTTTTTTAAAAAAAGAACCTCTCATAAACGAGGAAACGTGTGGGAAAAAGTTGATATATAATTGAGTCATCACATTTTAAAACTAAAGGTTAAGATCAAATTTATTTATCTTGATTTAATGATTCAATCATTCACTTATTTTCTATTTTATCAATTAGAAATGGAGTCAAATCAAACTTAAAGAAAATGTTGAAAAAGTGAAAAGAGACAAATTCACTGACGTAATTCAATTTTGAGTAAATTCATTATCTTATAAAAGAAAAAACACATTATCTACTTACACAATCAAATTCTCGAGAAATTGAGGAGAAAATCAAATTGCGGAGTTTGGACACAATAAAACATCAAAATTATCGATACCTCCAATCCAAAGAATTGAGAAAACGCCAAAAGAAGCTGGGCCTCCACGCCCAGCCAGTCACCACTTATCTATCAAAACCATTTCCGCTCTCTGAAAAACCAGTGGTTTTTCAGCAAACCCGGATTCATTTCCTTCCATCTTTCCCTATAAATTAACGCCATTGTCCCCTTAACTCACTCTTACGGACTTCACAAACACCAAAAACAACAGCAAAAGCAATTACAACCCTTAATTTCAATTTCAGTTCCAGAGTTTCAGAGTCTAGCAATCGAAGATGAACCATTTGAACAGAGTTTGGATGGCGGCGAGCGTGGTCGTGGTGCAGGGCCCTGCCGACCAGGGGCCTAAGTGGACATCCGGTCTTAAATCCTTCCAGCTAAGCAGGAGGAGATGCTTGGGTGGTGCCGGGGACGCTTCGGATCTCCGCCCATTGTCCGGCGCAGTCGGGTCGGGTTTCTCCCAAGTTTGTGAGGAGAGACGGAACCAGGCCGACGAGTCTATCCAAAAAGTCATGTACTTGAACTGCTGGGGTCAGGGCTGAGGTCGGCGGCGATTGGAATTTTCCGGCGCAGAATGATTGGAGTTTTTAACTCGGGAGTTGCCGTTTACTCTCGGAGAGGTGTGGTTGGGTTAAATTGAAACGGGTAACTCCACGATTGAGTTGACGCGGATGGAATCTTTCTTTGTAAATTGTACAGAAAATCTTGAATTGTGGAGATTTAGAGGAAAACCATGAATAATAGATGGGACCTTTTATTTTCATCTCTTTCTTTTTATTTTTATATTTAAATTTCATGAAAGGAACTTTCAATTGATCAACAAAAAAAATTTACAAAACCCAAGTTCATGTTACAAATTAAAATTTACATAACTGAATAAAATGAATTGACTAATATTAATTGGTGTTTAATTTAGTTGTGCAATTAGGTGGTAAAAGTTTTCACAACATGTATAAATGTTGTTGATTAACCAGAGTTTTCCATTTATTATATTGTAAAATAATAGTCGTATACCTGCCATCAAATTATACTATGGGCTTTAGATTAAAAAACCTTAACATTGGCTAGGCACATTGGGCCATGACCAGCCGAATAACGTGGCCGGGCATAAGTTGAAATCCGGCTATAATGAATATGGCCCTTAAGTGAGACAAATATAGAATTGACTTATATACAGCGCTTAGGTGAGACATATATAAAATTCTTGCTAAGTAAGAAGCTACTTCACTGGGGGGATGGAATAATTTTGTGTAAATAAGAACTTTCAAAAATTCTATATATAAAGATGAAGAAACATGATAAAACAGGAAACAAAAAACTTGATAGATTTTCTCTCCATGTTTTAGTGGGTAATCATCTTGACTTTATTTGTCTCCATTTTTGTCCCCTTGAGCACCAATTGAGAATTCTTAGGTAAACTACTTGTATCTCTATTTGTTTCTCCACTTGAAATTGTAACCACAAGCAAGCAATTTTATTTCTCTTCTATTTCAACTGTTTTTTTTCTTCACTTGAAATGTGACCATAAGATTAATAAGTTCAATTCTTTGTTGGAGTAATCATTTGTTTTAGATTAAGAAACTCTTTGAACACATAACCATAATCCAAGAGGTAGGTGCCATATGCACTTTAAAAACATCCTCGACTGCATTAGTATCACTGAGGAAAGACACTAAAAGAGTCGATGAACATAACATGGTGGAGAAGATCAGATGCCATGAGCGGAGGGAGCTAAGGAGGTGTCCTATGCCCTCTCTCTCACTCCCCCTCTCACTTTTCTTAGCCTAATTATATATCTCTTATCCAAATTTCAAAGTTCCCTTTTTCTTTTTATGTTTTTCTTCTCTCTCTTTTTCACACTATTACTACCCCTTCTAAATATCTTTTATTATCTTTTTTTGGCTCTAAATTTTATAATAATAAACTACAATTCAAATTTTCTTAGTACGTATATTTAACAAAATACATTTAATTTGAATCAATATTTTTTGCTCGTATTAATGATCAATAGATAAGTAATGTGATATATAAAATAATAGAGTATAGTAATTAAATTTAGAGATTTTATATCAAGCAAAAAATTAATTCAAATGTCACCATCGTAAAGAAATATATTTCAATATTTAAGATGCCCCTTATGTACGAAGTTTTTGACTCTGTCGCAGACGCCGAAACAAAGCCGCAAGGAATAGATACAGGAACGGCATATTAAGAAAAAGTAAAGAAACCAGCACAAAAACAAAACTGCCGACACCACCGTTGAGAAGACAGAGACATAGTGTAGAGGGGCTCATGAAAACGCCCCTGCCATGACAATCCCAGAATAGTAGTATCATGGATGGACCCCCTTGTGTGGTTGTCGAAGGCCAGCCACCACCGCCATCAACCTTACCATTCTTAGCCCTCAGTTCAAGAACTTACACAGCTTTGTTTCATCAGGATTGAGGGCTAAATCAGCAAGGCACATGGCCTGACATAAGAGTGGGAAATGCTGGCCACGTTTGGAATGTATTTGCCATTGAAATGTTTTTTTTTTTAAAAAGAGAAATGACATGCCGCAACCATCAATAAATTCAAAAAAAAAAAAAAAATCATAATTAGCCAAAGTTTGTTGAAAGGAATTATTTTGATTCAACCGTCTTTTTTTTTTTTTCGACTTGCCTACTTGAATTGTATATTTTGAATATCAACAAATTACATAATATCCCAAGTTATTGACCGATTTCTTAAATGTCTTTTTGAATATTCCTCAATGTCCCGGCTATTCACGGAACGTGAGAAGCAGATGAATAAGCACCTGCTTTCGGTTTCACTTTCCATTTTAAATTATTCTCTAGTGTCATTGTTAATACAGCGGTGGTAGACAGTAGAGTAAGACGGAGAAGCAAATGGAGAAGCCGGCCCTCTTGAATCAAAGGAATCATAGTAAACAATGTTCCAAGCTGGGGCTCTCTATATATACAGACTCCTAGCAACTCTTTTACAGCACAACCCAAGAAACACACAGTTTATACTTCATACTCAGAGGAAGAAGGTGAAAAAAAATGGCCAAGGCTGGCAGCAAAATGGCACTAATTCTTAACTTGATTCTAGTGCTCTCTCTTGTTCTGATGATTTCCATAGCTGAGAGTAGACAAGTTGGCAGTAAGAATTATTATTTCCCTTGAAATGATTTCTTTTTAGTTTCACATAAATATATATATGAAGAAAAAAAAAAATTAGTTTTTCATATCTAATACATGCATTCATGTTTGCAGTTGGATTTGGAGGGAAAAAACCTGCCGCAGTTTGCGCTGCAGTTTATGGTGCAGAGGAGGGTGATACGTGTACTTCTGTTAGCGAGATGTTCAATTTGAGTTTGGATTTCTTCCTTTCTATCAACCCTAATATCAACTGCGACAACTTCTTTGTGGGTCAATGGCTTTGTACTGCAGGGAGTGCCTGAGCTGCATGCAAGGTGCAACAGATATTGATCATGGTCAATTGAGGAAACACTTAATTGCACTAATAAAGAGGATGAGAGCTTTGATGTCCTCCCAATGTATTTTCATTACTTTGTCAATTAAAGATGGACAATTGTTATTATTGGCCATCAGTGTTTAGTGGTGTTTTATGGTTTCTTTCCTCACCTTGTCATAACTATGGTGATTAGGGAGAATGGGGAAGAAGCTCAAGCTTTGAATTTCAGAAATTTTGAATAATGAAGTATTACATTCTGTTTGATTACTCACAATTAGTTCGATACAGCTAATCCGAACAAAAATAAAAACACACGTAATGGTTATGTTCATTTGCATGTATCATGTTGAAGAAAAATGTGAACCTCCCAATATAATTTCACCACCACTAATTAAATAATGAGGTTTTATTATTTTAGGTTCGACCCATTCGAGACGTAGTGTCTCTTAATTACAATCTCTTGCTTCAAGGAAACACCCTTTGATTCCATCATAAAGAAACAAAACGTTTGGTTTTGCGGCTACTCCCAAGTCCAATCTCAAGGTGCTTACATATCTCTTGGGAGAATCAAGCCACTTGTAGTTCAAAGATTTGCAATGAATAAATGACTCATTGCAAAAAGGAGAATTTGAATGAATTTGATTGAAAAAGTGTTTGAGTGAATTTAGCTGAATAAACTAGGGATTTGATTTTGATGTGTGTTTGGGGTGAATTTGGTTAAGAATAAACCAGAGATTCTGTTTGGATTTGAGATTTGGAGAATTTGGTTAATGTAACCAGAGATTCAAATTTGGTTGCGGTTGTATGTATTAGGATGCTAGACTACGTACTCTTGATGGGATCAAACCAACTTAGTTCAGAATTTTGGAAATTAATGGGTAAGTGTGGCCCAATAATTTAGAATTTGTGTCTTTAAGACAATTTGGAGATTTTCATAGGTAGATGACCTATTGGAAAATTTGGAAATTAATGGGTAAGTGTGGCCCACTAATTGGGAATTTGTGTTTGAGATATTTGAATTTAATCTCATGGAAATTTGCATGGGTAGATGACCCACGGAAAAATTGGATGGCTTTGTACCATTTTCCTTATTGTCAATGTCGAAGAAAAATAATGACCAATTTTGATTAACCCACTAATTTTCTAAAATTGACATTTGCATTTGGACCCAAATAAGGCTATAAGGACTTTTAAAATTGATCCATTAACCATATAGTCACTTTGGGCCTCTGTAAATTTAGTGGGTAATTATTTGAGTAACCCATTAACTATTTTGGGCTTTTGAGAATTAATGGGCAAATATTTTTGACAACCCATTAATCTATTTCGGGCCTTTGACATTTGAAATCGATTAGCCCATGAACAAGGAATCCAAATCATAAGGACTGTAGCTGGCAGCTATCAATTGAGCCAAACCGATAGCTAAGAGTTTGCTTGCAACCAGGCTTGTAACTCCCATATCTACTCGGAGTAGTTGAGATCAATCCAAGTTGTGACACTCCTATATTCATCTGGAGTACTTGAGATTAACTCAAATATCTCACCAAAATCTTCGACCTTTTAAAAGACCAAATAAAAGCTTTAAAAAAAACAAACAAACAATTGATGCACAGCAGGCCGCGAGAGAAACCAACAGATAGGTTCGCTCTTTTTTTTTTTCTTTTTTTTTTTGTACTTCCCCTTTTCTTGTCTTCAGAGAAAAGTGAAGGATTTAAAAAATAGACCATGCGACATGGCCCCCACAACTCCATTCTTTTTTTTGTTCTAACACAGCAACACAAATTCAAAACCTTGTTGCCAACTCTTCTTGTTTCTGTACAACCCAAATTGAGTTTCTCCTAAAGCCATACGGCCTTCCCCCCACCTCTTTGTTTGTTTGATTGTTTTCTTGGAAGGCAGCTAACTTCTTTCTTCTTTTTCTTTTGGTGCAGTGTACTCAGATAGAAAAAGAAATGGATACAACTTTCTCAAATAGAGAGGGAGATAATTGGTCAGAGTGTCCAAGAGGTAGAGGTATAACCACTACTACAAAAAAGCAAAAAGACGACGGTAAATCACCGTCGTGTATTTGGTTTTTCAATGGTCGTGGAATCCACCGTCATCTTTTCCCTCATAAACCACGACGCTAAATAACCGTCGTTGTTAAACAATACAACGTCATCAAAAAATACAAAACGACGTTTTTGTACTGCAAAAAGATCTAAAAAAAGCAATCGAGGATGATAATAGACGACCAATTCTCTAAAAAGACCGTCGTTAAAAAGGGAAAATATGACACATATTAAGAGAACAAGGCCGCAAGATAGACATACAACGACGACAATAAAAATACGCCGACGTTAAATATAATTTTCACGACAATAAAAAATATGACGTCTTTAAATACATTAGAAGACGACGTTATTGATACCTACTACGTCGCACATATAAACACAACCGTCGTACAATTAATTTTCCACTTCGATTTTTCGATAAAAGATGACGTGGAAATAGTTGTCAGTGTCATTATTTACGACGTATGTGTTTCTATAGTAGACGTTGAAAAACTAAACAACGTCAGTTACAAATATATGAGAGTCGTATTAAAAAATTTATACGTCCTATTTCAGAAACAAACAACGACCATAAATATTAGACGTTGTTAAATACAACAACGTCGGAAAACAATAAAAAGATGACGTGGAAATAGTTGTCAGTGTCAGTGTCATTATTTACGACGTATGTGTTTCTATAGTAGACGTGAAAAACTAAACAACGTCAGTTACAAATATATGAGAGTCGTATTAAAAAATTTATACGTCCTATTTTCAGAAACAAACAACGACCATAAATATTAGACGTTGTTAAATACAACAACGTCGGAAAACAATAAAAACAGACGTGTTTAGTCTGCTAAAGTTCTACAACGTCTCTTATTTACAAAAAACCGTCGTGAAATAAATTTTCCACTTCGATTTTTCTAAAAAAGATGACGTGGAAATAGTTGTCAGTGTCATTATTTACGACGTATACATTTATATAGTCGACGTTGTATTTATATGTATTCATTACTCACGACGCACTTAATAATATAGACGATGTTGAACGTCTAAACAACGTCGGTTCCAAATAAATGAGAGCCGTATTACAGAACATATAGACGGCGTAGATTATGATGGGAGCCGTATTACAAATAACGTCGTTTAATTGTTATTAGACGGCGGTTATAATGAATTTCCGTCGGAATTAATTTCGTTCCTCTTCGTTTATAAAAGAACTTGCGACGTGGAAAATGTATGATGACGTCGTATTTTTTAACGTTCAGATTATATATCTCGTTTTTTAGACGTCGGTATTATGGGATTGGAGTCGTGTTATTTTGAATTACATGGCGGTTCTTTATCCTTCACCGACGTGATATCCTGAATAATTGCTTCACAATAGCGTCGTGGTTCTTCATTGTTACGTTGCTTTAAGACGTCGGTAAATATGCTGAATAACTGATTCACAATAACGTCGTGTTTTATTTGAACGTAGAAAGTGAAGAAATCACATTACAATATATTACAAAATTAATGTCATACACTGCCAATTACATAAGCATCATTCAATCCATATATCTTCACACCCATCTCGAATATTTTGACCGCCTAACTCACCTACCAGTTCATCAAATGTGTCAACATTTGGCATCCCTCTAGTAAATGGCTCACACTCAATTATCACATCACCTAATACTTCATCACCAATAACATCATTATATTCTCTACTAGGCATTGATAACACTACCGACCAACCACGATGCATCGGGTCGTCAACAAAAAATATTTGTTTGACTTGACAAGCCAAAACAAATTGGTCATTCCTATGTCCAATTTTACTCAAATCTACAAGGGTAAATCCAAGTTCGTCGACTACAAGACCAGAACTATCTATCCAATCACACCTAAAGACTGGGATTGTAAACTTTTGGTAGTCAAGGTCCCAAATTTCTTGAATGACACCATAGAAACCCATATTTGAGAGAATTGGGTTTTTATCCTTGGCACTAGCAACTTGCATGGTATGTGCAAGTAAATAAACTCCACTATTTTGAGTTGTCCGCACATCATCTTGTGCCTTGATATTGAATTTAATACCTTTAATAAGATAGCTCCTATATAATGGCACTGACATGTTTGGACCAGCTGCTAGCCACCTTAAATTTTCTGATACGCCATGATTGTCTTCCTCAAGTTCACTTTGAACCTGCAAATTAATCATATCTTAATTCATCCTAACATATAAATAAGAAGAAAATTAAAAGAGAAATACGTTATTCAACAACATATACCTTGAAGCGTAGCCATTGAATGAAAGTGCTATTGTGCTTATCCTGCAGCCACTTTGTTCTCTTTCTAAATTTTGGATAAGCAGTCTTGATGTGGATCATATGTTGCCTACATGACACGAAAAATTCAAGCATTACGGTCCCAAATATATAAGATAAACATAAGAAATAATTTTAAATGGAAACTTAAAGAATAAAACTCATACGTACTCGATATAAGGTAGGACTTCCTCCGTATTCTCCAAGACATATAGATGTGCTTGATTCAACAGGTCCTGATCAACTACGCTCACTGTGCAACCTGATAATGGCTTTGAAACTCCCATCTTTTGGCTTGAAGGCACTCCAACTGTACTAACATCAGATAAATGCTGAGTACAAAACTCTACCGCTTCTTCAGCTATATACCGCTCAGCAATGCAACCTTCGGGACGAGTACGATTCTGAACATACCCCTTCAGCACTTTCATATATCTTTCAAACGGATACATCCACCTAAAATATACTGGCCCACATAGACGAACTTCTCTGACAAGATGTACTACTAGATGAACCATGATATCAAAGAATGAAGGGGGAAAGTACTTCTCAAGCAAACACAGAGTAACTACTACATCTTCTTCCAACTTATCTAGCTTGGAAACATCAACAGTCTTTGCACATATAGCATTGAAGAAGAAGCACAAACGAGTTATTGCATACCTTGCAGGCTTCTCCAAAACAGAACGAATTGCCACAGGGAGCAATTGTTGCATTAAGGTATGACAATCATGTGATTTAAGGCCAAGAAGTCTTGAATCTTGTACAGATACAAGATTTTTAATATTTGAAGAATAACCTTCAGGGACCTTCATACCATAGAAAGAATTGCAAACCTCTCTCTTCTCTGCTCTTGACAAATTCCAAGGCCCAGGAGGCAAACGAGTACGTCTTTCTCCATACTCGGGTTGCAAATCAGTTTTGACCCCCATGTTCAATAAATCTAATCGAGCAGCAATCCCATCTTTATTTTTTCCAGGGATCTCCAGCAATGTACCAATGATACTATCGCAAACATTCTTCTCAATGTGCATAACATCTAGGGCATGCCTCACAGGAAGGTATTTCCAATACTCGAGATCAAAGAATATTGATTTCTTCTTCCAACAAACTCTGTCACCATTTTCAACCATATGCAGCACTTCTTCTCCGGTTAATGGCTCTGGAGGTATGCCATATTCAGGTTTCCCATTAAAAGCTGCACGTTGCCTCCTATATGGATGATTGATTGGTAACCATTTTCTATGCCCAATGTAACAAATTTTGTGGCCATTTTTCAACCTGTGACTAGGTGTATCATCGCCGCATATTGGACAAGCTTTATATCCTTTAACAACACAACCAGATAAGTTTCCATAGGCGGGAAAATCATTAATTGTCCACATTAATGCAGCTCTGAGTGTAAAGTATTCTCCATTATGTGCATCATACACTCCTCTAATCCCAACCCACAAGGATTTTAAATCATCAATCAAAGGCTCCAAGTAGACGTCTATATCATTTCCGGGTTGTTTAGGACCGGAAATCAATAAGGTTAACATCATGAACTTTCGTTTCATGCACAGCCATGGAGGGAGATTATATGTAACTAAGATAACCGGCCAACAACTATATCTGCTACTTAGAGAACTGTGGGGATTGAATCCATCAGATGAAAGAGCCAATCTCAAGTTTCTCGGCTCATTACCAAACTCAGGCCATTTATCATCAAGAAGTTTCCAAGACGGGGAATCCGCCGGATGAGACATCTGACCGTCAATTGATTTTCTAGCAACATGCCACCAAGTCAAACTCTTAGCTGTCTCATGTGATTGAAACATCCTTTTAAACCTTGGAATTGGGGGAAAATACCACACCACCTTCGCTGGCACACCCTCTTTCAAGATTGCATCTTTGCCTTCCTTCCACCTTGAGATACCACAAGTAGGACAATTAGTTGAATCCTCATACTCCTTCCTATACAAGATGCAATCATTGGGGCATGCGTGCATTTTCTCATAACTCAGCCCCAATGCACACAAAGTCTTTTTAGCCTCATACATGGAGGTTGGTATTGTATTTCCTTCTGGAAGCAAATCGCCTTGAAGTATCAATAATTCTGTAAAACAGACATCACTCATCCCATGTTTTGCCTTCAAATTATACAACTTCACTAATGCCGATAACTTCGTGTACTTTCTACAACCAGGGTACACTGGTTGATCTCCATCCCCAATCACATTGGCAAACTCATACGGATCCGAACCAAAATCACCAAAATCATTATCATCCATATCAATTTCTTCAGACACAAAACTGTACCTACTATGGCCATCATCTTCTTCAACATTTCTGCTAGCATTAGTAGTTGCTTCCCAAGGTTCTCCGTGAAATGTCCAATTCTTATAGCTTTGGTCAATTCCATTAAAGTATAAGTGATCCCTTATAATTCCAACCCCAAACAACTTCAAATTAACACATTTAACACATGGACAACAGATATGTGTTGTAGTTAGAAGATTTTCTACAGCAAAGTTCAAAAATGCTTCCACCCCAAACTCATATGCCTTCGATCTTCTATCCGAGTGCATCCATGACTTATCCATCTCCGACACTATAACCTATTATCTATAATAAAGTGAAAATACAGGCAATGACCATCACTATAGCAGATTATACAATGATCTAATCGCAAGTAATAAACAACAGAGACGACGGGTTTTAATCAAAAACAGACGTATTTGGCATATATAGACGACGGATTTTCAACAGACGTCGTCTATTATACGTAATACAAACGACGGTTTATGAAAAAACCGTCGTGTATAAGTAATACAACGACGGTAGTTTAAAAACACCGTCGTGTAATCGTCGTCGTACGCCTTAAAATTCGTCGTGTCTCAGTTTATTTTCAAGAACACAAAACCCATTAAGAACACAACATATATATGAAACCAAGCAAGAAACCAACATATACATGAAACCAAGCATGAAAACAATAAATCCATTCCCAATTCAACATAACATAGGGTGATTAAAAGATACGACAAAATTAAATCCATTCCCAATTCAACATAACAGATAATGTAATCCATGAACCCATTAAACAGAAAATCCATGAACCCATACCTATAAGCATTGGTGCACTTTGCACCTTCTCCAGAGCGGAAAATGACAAGATCAAATAAAGGTGTCCTTTTGCTGGAAATCCTTTGGAAGTTGGTGATGTGTCTTTTTGTGTTGATTTCCAGCAAAAGTACACCTTTATTTGATCTTGTCATGAACCCATTAAACAGAAAATCCATGAACCCATACCTATAAGCACATTATTAACAGATCGCAAAGCATATACCTAAAACCCTTTAACAAAACAACCTAATATCATTCAATGAATTTACAAGGGGAAGATAGGGTTTGTACTTACAGGTTGGACGAGCTCACAGATTCGACGAGCCTGGAGAGTGCAACTTTTAATTAGAGCAGAAGTGAGAGAGCAAAATGTTATGTCGCGTGAAATCTGAAATTTTAGGTTTCAGGGATCAAAGTATAAGACTAAGAGCCAAATCTAAAAAAATTTAGGTCGCGCGAAAATTTTTAGAGCGCGCGCGTTATAAAACGTCGAAAGAAAAACCAAGGCGAAAGTTCTACAAGTACCGACGTAAATTTAATATTCCACGACGGAAACTTCATTTTTCGGATTAAGAACGTAAGGCCGTTCATTTTTCGGATTAATTTTAAATTTATTTTGAATTTTTTATATAACGACGACTGAAAAACCACGTCGGTGTTAAGAAATTAAAGACGTTGTAAATTATATAAACCGACTTACATATTAAAATAACGTCGTTTAAAGCGTAAACCATGTCGTATGTTTTACTGTACGACGTAAAATATGTATTCCACGACCCAACCACCGTCGTTAAAAATTAATACACTAAACCCATAAAATTAAATTATACAATTTAAAAAATTAAGTTTATAAAAGGTTTTATGGTTTTAAAGCCTAACATATAACATAGACTACCCAAAAATTATACTTTAAAAATAAACCCCAATAAATAACAACACTAATCTCTAAACCCTAGACTCTAAACCCTAAACCATTAAACTAGAAGTGATTTTATGACTCATCAAAACAATTTTGTTTTGGATGGTCATTTTAAATTTTTGTTATTCAAAATGAATTTTTTCAAGGTTTATGTGGAAGAAAATATATCAATGACTTCATAGGAGTTGACTTTTCAATTTTCTGATTTATTTTATATTTATTTTGAATATTTTGATATAAAAATAATAAAATATTCTTACCATACAACAAACCACGTCGGTGTTAAATAAATTGTAGACGTTGTAAATTGTAATAGACTACTAAGTCGTTAAAATGACGTCGTTAAAATGAGAAACCACGTCGGTGTTATGAAATTAAAAACGTTGTAAATTATATAAACCGACTTACATATTAAAATGACGTCGTTTAAAGCGTAAACCATGTCGTATGTTTTACTGTACGACGTAAAATATGTATTCCACGACCCAACCACCGTCGTTAAAAATTAATACCCTAAACCCATAAAATTAAATTATACAATTTAAAAAATTAAGTTTATAAAAGGTTTTATGGTTTTAAAGCCTAACATATACCCTAGACTACCCAAAAATTATACTTTAAAAATAAACCCCAATAAATAACAACCCTAATCTCTAAACCCTAGACTCTAAACCCTAAACCATAAAACTAGAAGTGATTTTATGACTCATCAAAACAATTTTGTTTTGGATGGTCATTTTAAATTTTTGTTATTCCAAATGAATTTTTTCAAGGTTTATGTGGAAGAAAATATATCAATGACTTCATAGGAGTTGACTTTTCAATTTTCTGATTTATTTTATATTTATTTTGAATATTTTGATATAAAAATAATAAAATATTCTTACCATACAACAAACCACGTCGGTGTTAAATAAATTGTAGACGTTGTAAATTGTAATAGACTACTAAGTCGTTAAAATGACGTCGTTAAAATGAGAAACCATGGCGGCTATTTAACTATACGACGTAAAATATATATTTTACGACTTAACCGCAGTCGTTACATAAACGTCGTCGATTATACCCTGAACCCTTAAGAAATTGAAGATATTGTAAACCATTAACGACTCAATTGTTCAAAGAACGTCGTCTAACTATTTTTTTACGTCGTATTTGTTTAAAACACGCAACAACAAAATACGACGGTTATTGACTTTATTAGGTCGTTGGAAAAGTATTACACGTCGGTTAAGCAATTTGTATGTTTGTTTTTTTTTTAATTTAAGAAAACCTCAACAAATTTTTACATTACATATTATAGAGAAAATTGGTACATTATACATAAATATCAAGTGTTCAATAATTGCCCTGTTTAATAATTTGGAAAACAAACTCTGCCCATTCATTCCGGACTTCATCAATGGCTTCTTGGGGGTATGAAGCTTCCTGGTTTCCCTTGGCATACTGCATAAACAATGACTATTAGGGTTTATAAATAAAAAGAAATTCAATCACAGACGACGATATTTTTCATAACCGACGTAGTATATCCATTCAACGACGTTAATTTTACACGACCGTCGTTGATAATACAAAAAACGACGTGAAATGTATGAAGGTAATTTCTTCTTACCTTATTCTCAAACCCCAAGGAAGGATCCATGATGATGTCCCTCATGAAGCGCATTACATAATACCCGCATTCGACATTGCTGGGTTGCTTTGGTGTGCCTGAGAGAGTTTTCCAAATTACATTTTTACTTCCTGCTCGGGCTATGTGGGTATTATATATTTTTAAAGCACTGTTCACGATGTTTTTGGCCTCTTCATCGACCACACGATTTCCTGGCAGAGGATCCAGAAAATAGACGGTTTCTCTCTTTGCTCTTACAATCAGCAAAATCCAATGACGGCTGCACAAAATTAATATAAAAACGACGGTTATTTACAAAAACGACGTATTATAGTATTTCACACGACGAAGTAAAGTAGCTAACGACGACATTATATATTTATCACGACGATAAATAAATACCGACGTGGTTAGTAGTTTCAAACGACTAAATAAAATAAAACACCGACGTGGTTAGTTTATAAGCTGTCATTTATTGAAAATCATAAAAACAAAATCCTAAGGAGACTAACCCTGGATTGTAAGGCATCATGAAAATCTGTTCACCGTCTGTCTTCTGAAGTCGAGCTGCTACGAGTCGTGATCTTTCAGTTATTGTGCCAGAGTTGGCACTAACTGTAGCAGGGTCGATAAAGCCAACCATACTGCACATATTGGCTTTTTTCAAAACATCGTGTAAGTACCTAAACAAATAAAATAATATAAACAAGTCAGCACACAAAACACGACGGTTATGTATAAAAAAACGACGTATTATAATATTTCACACGACGTACTGAAATAGATGAGGACGTTATAATATATTTATCACGACGGTTGTTAGTTAAGACGACGTGGTTAGTTAGTTAAGACGACGCAATATATAAACCAACGAGTTATTATTTTAGAAGTACAAACCTCATATATACAGCCAATACAGTAGCTCCAATTTCTTCCATGCCTGCAAATTGTGTAATATCTTCAGGCAGGAGGAAGGTATCGCGCTCACCACCAAACACCTCCTTATCAATTGTAAATTGGACTGTCTTATCCTCAGGCAGGAGTGTCGTTTCCACAAAACGACAAAGGGTTTTTAAAGAAGATGGCGCCTCCATTTTTGAATAAGCACCAACTTCAATAACCTGTTTAAAGAAATAAAAAAAATGACGTGGTAATTCAATAAAGACGACGGTTTAAGGAATAAAACGTCGTTTTAAAAGTATTTAAACGACGGTGAAAAAATTGTCGTGGTAATTTAATAAAGACGACGGTTTTATGAATAAAGCGTCGTTTGAAACCATTTAAACGACGGTGAAAAAACCGTCGTTTAAATATTTTATTACGTCTTAAAAAAATTCCGCCGTCTAAGTTTTAAACAAACGACGGATTAAATAAAAATATCGACGTCTGAAATTTTGAAAAACAAATAAAAAAGGCAAAGTTATGTGAACATACCTTGTCGTCATGCTTTTCTTCATCTTCTTTCTCCTTTTCTTCTTCCTTCTCTTCATCTCTTTTTTCTTCTTCCTTCTCTTCATCTGGCTGATGTTTCCCCATTTTGGCAGTATCATCCTCCAAATGTAGGGATCTCACATCACCTCCAGAGCAGCTAGCTTTGTCAGACATTGGATTTTTGGGGCTTTGGCTAATTCTTGGTTTAAGCATGCTTGGATCAAAATTGGGAATTAATTGGGAAAGCTGACTCAGGAAATGCTCCCTCTCAGCCTCTACCAATTGTTTTGTCCTAGCCTCCATCCTTAAGGCCTCTTCCCTTGCCTTAGCCTCCATCTTTTTAGTCTCTTCTTGAAGGAGAACTCTTAAACTCTCCTTCAAACGGTCGTCAAAGCTCACCCTCTGTGGTTTGGGCAAATTGAAATATTGCCTTGGGGAAACACCAGCACCAACTCCCCTCAGTCTGCCTGGATGCTCGGGGCCCAAAGCCATGGTCAGCACATCATTGCTGCCATCTACTCTGACTTTGCCTTCCGAGACTTGTTTCTGCAATTCATCCTAAAAAAAGATAAACAAAAAAACACACGACGGTTATTTATGTACAAACGACGTATTATATAATTTCACACGACGCAATAACATATAAAACGACGTTATTATAACTTATCACGACGGTAGTTATACCGACGTGGTTATTTATTTAAAACGACGAAATGAATAAACAACCGACGTCTTATGCTATAATTAAAGAAAACAGAGTAGTGATTCCTATTTAGACCGTTAACGACGTTTTTACAAAAGTTTCGACGTGGTAATATCATTCACACGACGCGAGAATGAACCACCGACGTCGTATGCTATAATAACAGAAAACAGAGTAGTGATTCCTATTTAGACCGTTAACGACGTTTTTAAAAATGTTTCGACGTGGTAATATCATTCACACGACGAAAAATATAACATACGACGTAATAAGAATAATTCACAGTTTAATAAAAATTTAAAACAGAGTGAGTAGGCTTACAATTAATTTTGCCTTCTCTGCCACCTTTGGATCAGGGATGTTACCATGTTTGTCCTGTCTAGCTCTCTTCCATAAGGTAGATCGATCAATTTCTACCCCAGGCATGGTTTCCTCCAATTGATCCTCCAATCCAGCATATCCTTTTCGAGACAATCGATGATTGTACTCGAGTTTCTCCCTAATCTGTGAATGTTGAGAATGCACAGACTGAAAATCTTTGGATAGCCTTGAAGCTACAAAGGCATCCCATTGTGCTTTCTCTATGAATTTATATGTTTCAGGGGGTTGGCTTAATTTCTCCCTGTCATTGGTGTATGGAAGGATATAATGCCTCGTTAGTGTAGACTTGAAATCCTTCCATTTTTTGGCAGCAGAAGATAAAACAGAGGTCTTGCCCCCTTGGCCTACGACAAAAGCCATGTCAACTGCTTCCCAAATCTGCTCCTTTATATCCTTTGGGATTTGGGACCATTTCTTGTCCACAAGTGGGATCCTGGAGCGTGCCAAGACACCAATATACGACTGCATCTCAATATGTGCTTGGCCAACACCTTTCCCCCTTTTATTGTACTCAACAATTGGCCTCAGTTTCTGAAGCTTTCTCTTCACAACACGAGGCATTGTGCTCATACCTCGACCAGTCTTTGAATCATCTGAGATTGTTGTCTGGCTGGTTTGTTCTGTCTCAGCAGATGATGAAGCAAACTTCATCTTCTTCGAAGACTTCATCTCCTTCGAAGACTTATCTTGAGGAGCTACCATTCCAAGCTTCTTGGAGCCAGAATCCTTAGTTTGTTGTTGAGAAACCATTTTAACAGACAAAACTGCAAGTGAAAATATTTCAGGAAAACATTAAGAACACAAACGACGGTATTAAAAAAATACGACGTATGATATGATTTTAGACGACGCAATGAAATAATCTCAGACGTAATAAATGTTTAAAACCATTATTTATATAACGTCGTGGTATATATGTTCACACGACGTCAATAGTAATACACCGTCGTGGTAAACTATTATTTATATAACGTCGTGGTATTTATGTTCATACGACGTCAATAGTAATACACCGTCGTGGTATTAACATTCACACGACGTAAAACAATAAGATATTTTTCGTCTATATTAGATACCAACCCTAGTTTCTTTTTCTTTATATTTTATCAAATAAGGGAAAAACAAAAACCATTGTTCAGAGAAATCAAACCTGCAATTAAACAAGCATATAAAAAAAGACTATTATATTAAAAACAACTTTGTCAATTTTCAGACGACGCTAGAACAACTGACGAACCGTCGTGGTCTACCGTCGTCTTATTTAGTTGAGGTAGTTGTCTTCAAAGTTGGAAACTTTCCCTCTTTGTCTGTATATTTTATCAAACTTGGAAAGAAGTAAAATGATTTTGGCCAGAAAAAAGGTAAAAAGATTTTTCAAACAAAAAACGTATGAGCATGCAAAACAGTAACCAAAATAGTGAAAATGAAAGCTTACCTTTTGCGTGCAATGAAAGCAAGAGGAAGATGATCGATGTTTAAATTCAGAGACGACGAAGAAGACGAGAGGAAGACGATGAGAAACTCTGACAATGCTCTGACAAGGAAAAAAGACGAAAAGGTTTCTCTGGGAGATTGAGATTTTTAATCGGGTTTGGAAACAGTGCATGTGTAAGTCGAAAAGTTGCTTACATATAAAACCATTTCAAAAAAAAAATACGGCGGTGACATTTAACTACGTCGTTTTTAACTAACACGACGCAATATTTTTAGTTCGACGTGGACTCATTTCATTTAACGTCGTTATATTTAATATAACCGACGTGGATTTTAATTTTTAAATTATGAATAGAATTTTTTTTCCCTTGAACTTTCAGTTTATTTTTCAATTACAGTGCGTTATAAATAGAGTTTTTTTTCCGGAGGAAATTTAAAATGAAGGAAATTAATGTTCTGGAATTTAAATAAAATAAGAATATAAAAACAACGACTGTTTTTGTATTACTGTCGTCGTTTTTCGTCGTCTTAAGTAAGACTAAGACGACGTAATATATTTGTTTAGGGACGTTGATTTTTGTTTTAAACGTCGTTAGGTATAATATAACCGTCGTTGGAAATTGTTTCTCTGATTGCAAATTTGCAACGACGTTAGGTATAATATTTGTAGATAAACAAACGCACACACATCATCAACTTCCAAAAAATTGTCTCTCTGATTTCAAATCTGTGTCATCTGTTAAGATTATGATGTGGAACAGAGTTCCATCTGGTAAGATTTCGTAACCCTTGGGATCTCAGAAAAATCTGATTATGTCGGCGGTTTTTTATATAAACCGTCGTGGTTATTTCAATTCTTGTCATTAAGTATATCTACCGACGTAGGATAAGAAAATCAAAGAAAAAAATTGTTAACAAAAATTCTTATTAAGACGACGGTTTAAATTAAAGGTACGACGTATAAAATGCATAAATACGACGTTAGATTTTATAGTACGATTTAAAGAGAACGTCGTAGAACTATACAATAATGACGTCGATATATTTATATTTGTTGTCGTTGTAAATTAATTTAATACGGCGATATTTTGTATTTTACAGCCGTGGATTTGTTTGTAATTAGACAGCGTCTTATACGAAAACCTCGTCGTGTTATTTTATAAGTAAAAACGGCGGCTTTTATTGAAATCGTCGTCTTTACTTTCTACGTCGGTCGATTCATAACTTCTGCCGTTCTTTGTTCGCTTTGATTTTACACTGCGGAAATCTGTTTCAAATAGACGTCGGTTGTTTAATTAAGTACGTCGTTGTTTTTGAACAGCCATTTGAATCTCCCTTGTTAGTTGTCTAAGGTGGTATTAAACGACGGTGTTTTTAGAACCGTCGTCGTTTTAAAAACCACGACGGTTTTCACTGAGACCGTCGTTGTTTTCTGGTCGTCTTTTTCACTTTTTGTAGTAGTGAACCCCTTTTTTTATTGGGAGATTCACTATAATACCCAATATGGGAGCCCAAATTGTATATATATAAAAAAAAACTATATGAAATGGACTTTAGAAACAAACCCAAAGCCCATTTATAACATAACAAAAGAGCTTTTAACTTCTTTTAAATTACAAAACTGCCATTGATTTCTTAAAACAAACCCAATCCAAAAACCTCATAAAAAAGCCCAAAACACTCAATGGGGTATCAAAATAATTTAATAATAAAAATTAAATTCAATAGGGCCAGCTGTCATTTTTTGGGTTTGTTTATATAAATTAAATAGTGTAGGGATTATTTATAGTTTTAGTGTTAAGAATGGGTATATGACTAAATATCTCTTTTGTATTTGCATCTACACCTTTGCTTCAATTCTTTTTTTCTTTGCTGCACTTGGTGGTAGAGAATTAATTTCTCATTTTTCATTTGTAGCTTATTCAACAGAGAGAATGGGAACTAACAGGACAAAAGTAAAGACCCATTTCTTTTGCTAAACCTAATTGTCATGTATCTTTGGACCCATTTTTCTAGATTTCTTTCATCCATAGAGGTTTTGGGTTTCTCACCCTATGGATTTTTTCCATCCATTTCAGGGTTACTCACCCATGGATTTGCATCCAAATAATTTCGGGGTTTCTCACCCATGGATTTGCATCCAAGTAATTTTAGAGTTTTTCACCTACGGATTTATGGCATGTTATGCCTAACATAGAAAAGAAAAGGGATATTCATTGAAATGTCACCTGAACTTATACCTTAGTTTCAATTTGTCATCTGAGTTTTTCAAAATCCATGATTTGTCACCTGACTTTAACATCATCCAATTTTTCAACTATTTTCAAGGGTATTTTAGTCTTTTTAGTTTCAAGAGTATTTTAAAAATGGAAAAATCATTATAAAAAAAATTATGAAAAGACCCTGAAAAATTATAAAAATTATATATCTTTTCACATTTAACCCCCAGCCATTTTTACATTTAAGATTTATTTTTTTAATAATAATTTTTTCCATTTTTAAAATATCCTTGAAAATGAAAAGACTAAAATACCCTTGAAAATAGATGGAAAATTGGATGTTGTTAAACTCAAGTGACAAATCATGGATTTTGAAAAATTCAGGTGACATTTCACTTAAATTTTTTTTTTTTCAGGTGATAAATTGAAACTAAGGTTTAAGTTCAGGTGACATTTCAACAAATATCCCAAAAGAAAATAGAGGTGACAGTATACTTGTAGCAATTTTTTTCTTTTCTTAGCACTGCTAATTTCTCCAGCAGTCTTTTTTAATCTATCGATAGCTTCCTCCTTTTCTTTTCTTTTCTTTTCTTTTTTCTGTTGTAGCCTTTTTATAGGCCAACTGGATAAGATTCCCTTGAACAAATAACAGTTTTGAATTTCAAATAAGTTCTGATCAGATTCAGCCTCTCGTTTCAGGAACTTGTGAGTCTACTAATTATGCTCAAGCTGCTTCTGATCCCCATTGGCAACTTGCCATGAAAGCCAAATTGGATGCATTGCAACTCAATCGTACTTGGACACTTGTTCCTTTACCGCCTAGCCACAAACCCATTGGCTGCAAATTGGTTTATAAAATCAAATACAATTCAGATGGTTCCAAATTTCAAAGTTCCCTTTTTATTTTCATGTTTTTCTTTTCTCTCTTTTTCACATTATTGCTACCCCTTGTAAATCTTTTTTATTGTCTTCTTTTGACTCTAAATTTTGTAATAATAAACTACAATTCAAATTTTTTTAGTACGCAAAATACATTTAATTTGAATCAACATTTTTTGCTTGTATTAATGATGAATAAATAGGTAATGTCATATATAAAATAATGGAGTATCGTAATCAAATTTAGGGATTTTGTATCAAGTAAAAAATTAATTCAAATGTCACCATTATAAAGAAAAACATTTCAATATTTAAGCTGCCCCCTCTGTACAAAGTTGTTGACTCCGCCATTGCAGAGAAGATACCAACATAAAAACAAAACTGCCGACACCACCGCTGAGAAGACAGAGGCAGAGTGTAGAGGGGCTCATGAAAACGCCCTTGCCATGACAATCCCAGAATACTAGGATCATGAATGGACCCCCTTGTGTGGTTGTCAAAGGCCAGCCACCACCGCCATCAAACTTAACATTCTTAGCCCTCAATTCAAGAACTCACACAGCTTTGTTTCATCGGGACTGAGGACTAAATCAGCGAGGCACATGGCCTGACATAAGAGTGGGAAATGCTGGCCACGTTTGGAACGTATTTGCCATTGAAAATATTTATAAAAAAAAAAAAAAAAGAGAAATGACATACCGCTACCATCAGTAAATTAAAAGAAAAAAATCATAATTAACCAAAGTTTGTTAATTTAGTTTCCATTTTAAATTATTCTTTAGTGTCATTGTTAATACAGCGGTGGTATACAGTAGAGTAAGACGGAGAAGCAAATGGAGAAGCCGGCCCTCTTGAATCAAAGGAATCATAGTAAACAATGTTCCAAGCTGGCTCTCTCTATATATATAGACTCCTAGCAACTCTTTTACAGCACAACCCAAGAAACACACAATTTATACTTCATACTCAGAGGAAGAAGGTGAAAAAAATGGCCAAGGCTGGTAGCAAAATGGCACTAATTCTTAACGTGATTCTAGTGCTCTCTCTTGTTCTAATGATTTCCGTAGCTGAGAGTAGACAAGTTGGCAGTAACAGTAAGAATTATTATCTTAACTTAATTCCTTATTTCCCTTGAAATGATTTCTTTTTAGTTTCACATAAATATATATATGAAGAAAAAAAAAATTAGTTTTTCATATCTAATACATGCATTCATGTTTGCAGTTGGATTTGGAGGGAAAAAACCTGCCGCAGTTTGCGCTGCAGTTTATGGTGCAGAGGAGGGTGATACGTGTACTTCTGTTAGCGAGATGTTCAATTTGAGTTTGGATTTCTTCCTTTCTATCAACCCTAATATCAACTGCGACAACTTCTTTGTGGGTCAATGGCTTTGTACTGCAGGCAGTGCCAACTGAGCTGCAAGTTGCAACTGATATTGATCATGGTCAATTGAGGAAACGCTTAATTGCACTAATAAAGAGGATGAGAGCTTTGATGTCCTCCCAATGTATTTTCATTACTAAAGATGGACAATTGTTATTATTGGCCATCAGTGTTTAGTGGTGTTTTATGGTTTCTTTCCTCGCCTTGTCATAACTATGGTGATTAGGGAGAATGGGGAAGAAGCTCAAGCTTTGAATTTCAGAAATTTTGAATAATGAAGTATTACATTCTGTTTGATTACTCACAATTAGTTCGATACAGCTAATCCGAACAAAAATAAAAACACACGTAATGGTTATGTTCATTTGCATGTATCATGTTGAAGAAAAATGTGAACCTCCTAACATAATTTCATCACCACTAATTAAATAATGAGGTTTTATTATTTTAGGTTCGACCCATTCGAAACGTAGTGTCTCTTAATTACAATCTCTTACTTCAAGGGAACACCCTTTGATTCTATCATAAAGAAACAAAACGTGTGTATTTGGTTTTGCGGCTACTCCCAAGTCCAATCTCAAGGTGCTTACATATCTCTTACGAGAATCAAGCCACTCGTAGTTCAAAGATTTGCAATGAATAAATGGCTCATTGCAAAAAGGAGAATTTGAATGAATTTGATTGAAAAAGTGTTTGAGTGAATTTAGCTGAATAAACTAGGGATTTGATTTTGATGTGTGTTTGGGGTGAATTTGGTTAAGAATAAACCAGAGATTTGGAGAATTTGGTTAATGTAACCAGAGATTCAAATTTGGTTGCGGTTGCGTTTATTAGGATGCTAGACTGCCTACGTACCCTTGATGGGATCAAACCAACTTAATTTAGAATTTTAGAAATTAATGGGTAAGTTGACAGGACCCACACCGGAATTCCTCGGAAATCGGGACGAATCCCATCTAGTTACCGACATCACCCTGATGCCGGGCTCACTTACTAAAAACTGAGACTTTCTACCAAAATCCCATGTAAATTGAACAAACCCAACAAAATTCAACCTGCATAACAATCACAAAATAATCCCAACCAGCAGCATGCTTTCAACATTTTACAGTAAACACCATATGGCCTCCGGCCTCACAAAATAAAACCTAACATGGGCAATAATAGAGCATCTACTGAATTTAGTTTAAAGGACAACAAGTTGAGTAAAAAGAAATTACTCGAAGTCTAATCTAGTGATGATCACGATTCGAGGTCTCGAACACGGCTTGAAATTCTCCTCTGAGGGACTACTGTCTGGGGGGCACCAAACAGAAAACATGTGAGTGAACAAAAACAAAATTTGCATTCAAAACAATATAATAACCCCACCGTGTAAAAATAATGCCTAAAGCATGCAGATTCATAATTCTTTTTTTCTTTTTTTTTACTTCCACTTTTCTTGTCTTTAGAGAGAAGCGAAGGATATCAAGAATAGACCATGCGACATGGCCCCCACAACTCCATTCTTTTCTTTGTTCTAACATAGCAACACAAATTCAAAACCTTGTTGCCATCTCTTCTTGTTTCTGTACAACCCAAATTGGGTTTCTCCTAAAGCCATACAGCCTTAACCCACCCCTCCTTTTTTTGGAAGGCAGCTAACTTCTTTTGTTTTTTTTTCTTTTTTTTCCTTTTTTTTTTAAATTCCATGCAGTGTACTCATATAGAAAAAGAAATTGATACTTTCTCAAATAGAGAGGGAGATAATTTGGTCAGAGTGTCCAAGATGTAGAGGTTAACCCCTTTTTTTTATTTGCATCTGCACCTTTGCTTCAATTCTTTTTTTCTTTGCTGCACTTGGTGGTAGAGAATTAACTTCTCATTTTTCATTTGCAGCTTATTCAGGTAGAGAGAAGGAGAACTAACAAGACAAAAGTAAAGACCTATTTTGTTTGCTAATTGTCATGGATCTTTGAACCCATTTTTCCAGATTTCTTTCATCCATAGAGGTTCTGGGTTTCTTACCCTATGGATTTTTTTGCATCCAATTAATTTCAGGGTTACTCACCCATGGGTTTGCATCCAAGTAATTTTAGAGTTTTTCACCCATGGATTTATGGCATGCTATGCCGAACATAGAAAAGAAAATAGAGGATACCTGTAGCAATTTTTTTCTCTTCTTTGCACTGCTCTAATTTCTCTAGCAGTCTTTTTTAATCTATCGACAACTTCCTCCTTTTCTTTTCTTTTCTTTTTTCTATTGTAGCCTTTTTATAGGCCAACTGGATAAGACTCCCTTGAAAGAATAACACTTTTGAATTTCAAATAAGTGCTGATCAGATTCAGCCTCTTGTTTCAGAACCTGTGAGCCTACTAATTATGCTCAAGCTGCTTCTGATCCCCATTGGCAACTTGCCATGAAAGCCGAGTTGGATGCATTGCAACTCAATCGTACTTGGACATTTGTTCCTTTACCGCATGGTCACAAACCCATTGGTTGTAAATGGGTTTATAAAATCAAATACAATTCAGATGGTTCCAAATTTCAAAGTTCCCTTTTTATTTTTATGTTCTTCTTCTCTCTCTTTTTCACATTATTGCTACCCCTCCTAAATCTCTTTTATTGTCTTCTTTTGACTCTAAATTTTGTAATAATAAACTACAATTCAAATTTTTTTAGTACGCAAAATACATTTAATTTGAATCAAGTAAAAAATTAATTCAAATGTCACCACTATAAAGAAAAATATTTCTATATTTAAGATGCCCCCTTTGTACAAAGTTTCTGACTCCGCCACCACTGAGAAAATACCAGTACAAAAACAAAATTGTGGACACCACCGCTGAAAAGACAGAGGCAGAGTGTAGAGGGGCTCATGAAAAGCACCTTACTTACTATAAAGAATTGTCATGAAAACGCCCCTGCCATGGCAATCCCAGCCAAAGGCCAGCCACCACCGCCATCAACCTTACCATTCTTAGCCCTCAATTCAAGAACTCACACAGCTTTGTTTCATCGGGACTGAAGGCTAAATCAGCGTGGCACATGGCCTGACATAAGAGTGGGAAATGCTGGCCACGTTTGGAAGGTATTTGCCATTGAAAATATTTATAAAAAAAAAGAGAAATGACATACCGCTACCATCAGTAAATTAAAAGAAAAAGATCATAATTAACCAAAGTTTGTTAATTCAGTTTCCATTTTAAATTATTCTTTAGTGTCATTGTTAATACAGCGGTGGTATACAGTAGAGTAAGACGGAGAAGCAAATGGAGAAGCCGGCCCTCTTGAATCAAAGGAATCATAGTAAACAATGTTCCAAGCTGGCTCTCTCTATATATACAGACTCCTAGCAACTCTTTTACAGCACAACCCAAGAAACACACAGTTTATACTTCATACTCAGAGGAAGAAGGTGAAAAAAATGGCCAAGGCTGGCAGCAAAATGGCACTAATTCTTAACTTGATTCTAGTGCTCTCTCTTGTTCTGATGATTTCCATAGCTGAGAGTAGACAAGTTGGCAGTAAGAATTATTATTTCCCTTGAAATGATTTCTTTTTAGTTTCACATAAATATATATATGAAGAAAAAAATTGTTAGTTTTTCATATCTAATACATGCATTCATGTTTGCAGTGGGAATTGGAGGGAAAAAACCTGCCGCAGTTTGCGCTGCAGTTTATGGTGCAGAGGAGGGTGATACGTGTACTTCTGTTAGCGAGATGTTCAATTTGAGTTTGGATTTCTTCCTTTCTATCAACCCTAATATCAACTGCGACAACTTCTTTGTGGGTCAATGGCTTTGTACTGCAGGCAGTGCCAACTGAGCTGCAAGTTGCAACTGATATTGATCATGGTCAATTGAGGAAACGCTTAATTGCACTAATAAAGAGGATGAGAGCTGTGATGTCCTCCCAATGTATTTTCATTACTTTGTCAATTAAAGATGGACAATTGTTATTATTGGCCATCAGTGTTTAGTGGTGTTTTATGGTTTCTTTCCTCGCCTTGTCATAACTATGGTGATTAGGAAGAATGAGGAAGAAGCTCAAGCTTTGAATTTCAGAAATTTTGAATAATGAAGTATTACGTTCTGTTTGATTACTCACAATTAGTTCGATACAGCTAATCCAAACAAAAATGAAAACACATGTAATAGTTATGTTCATTTGCATGTATCATGTTCATTCTCTTTGAATATTTTTATTTAGATTTGCATATACTGGAAGATAGAACATTGCTTCAGTCGAATAGTTCTATTTAAAATTCAACTTACCTACATAAAAAAAATTAAGATATTTAGTGATATACCCATTCTTAGCACTAATATTATAAATAAATCCTACACAATTGAATTTCTATAAACAAACCCAAAAAAAAACACAAAAAATGGCAGTTGATCTTATTGAATTTAATATTAATTATTAAATTACGTTGATGCCCTATTGAGTGTTTTGGGTATTTTTATGAGATTTTGGAGTTGGACTTGTTTTAAGACATTGATGGCAATTTTGTAATTTATAAGAAGTTAAAAGCTTTTTTGTTATGTTGTAAATAGGCTTTGGGTGTATTTCTAAAGTTCATTTCATATGGGGTATTTTTATAATTTGGGCCCCTATATTGGGTATAATAGTGAATCTCCCAAAAAAATTTCAATCTAATTGTCACGTATCACAATTTTTTGCAAAAAATCACAAATGACCTAGACAAGAAAACATTAAAACAGACCAGTGAAGCACGTATAATACACGAATCTATATTTATATAGCATACTATCACACGAAAAATGTGGATGGTCAATATCATATTAACAATGTCTTACAAATTTAGGCATGCCACATAAATGATATAAAGGATATCATGCAATTTTATCAAGTGTGTCACTCCATACAAGTTGATACTATGGCCTGCAGTGTCTAGTGCTTAATATATTTAAGTTTTGTGAACCGGCCACATTGTTCCTCACATATACTGAGCCGTAGAAAATTAGCCTCTAAATCTCATTGCAAACAAATCTAGTAATTATAATTAAAACATGCAGAAGCCGGCCCTCTTGAACCAAGGGAATCAAAGTTACAATGTTCCAAGCTCCCTATCACAAACTTGGTTTCTTTTTGTGGGCTTTCCTCTATAAATATATAGAGAAAAGCACAACCCAAAGAAACACAGAGTTTTTACTGCATTATATATACTCAGAGAAACAAGTGCAAATGGCAAAGAATAGCAGCAGAGTGGCAATCATGAACTTGATTTTACTGCTCTCTCTTCTTCTAATGGTTTCCATGGCTGAGAGTAGACAACTTGGCAGTAAGAATTCTTCCCAACTTGATTCCTTATTTTCCTTTAAAATTATTTCTTAGTTGTTCATATTTAATACATGCGTTAATGTTTGTTGCAGTTGGATTTGGAAAGGAAGAAACTAGCAACCCTAGTAATATCAATTGCGATTCAGTTTATGGTGCAGAGGAGGGTGATACATGTGGTTCTGTTATTGAAAAGTTCAATTTGAGTTCTGATTTCTTCCTCTCTATCAACCCTAATATCAATTGCGACAGCTTCTTTGTGGGCCAATGGCTTTGTACTCAAGGCACTGTGAACTGAACTGCAAGTTGCAAAAAATTGATCATGTTCGATTGAGGAAATATATAATTAATTGTAGGAATAAAGAGGATGCACTTTGCTGTTCTCCAAACGCATCCTGCAGTAATTGATCAGTGTTTAATGCAATATTAGTCTACATGGCTGAAGCAATTTGTTATCTTTCAATAAACAGAGCCCCTGTTTTAGTCTGCAATATTAGTCTACATGGCTGAAGAAATTTGGTGCACTCATAAATAGATATGTTTTATAGCACCGTAGTCACGTAACTCAGTTTTCGTTTTGTTCAAGTTGGAAAATGTGTTGGTTGAGCTCAACAATATAATTTCTTCATTCAAAATTGCAATTTCAAGTTGCCTGCCTTTTTTCTTTGGCTCAATCGGTAATTTCGGAACAAGCATGAAAAATATAAGTGAAAGGCGGACCATTACCAAGCACCAAAACCCTGGAGTATTGATGCAGCGCTACTCGAGCAAGATTGCTGGAAAACACGAACCACAAACCACCAAACTCAGTTTAGTTTAAGAATACCCGAAACTTGGCATAAAATGCATCCTGCAGTAATGGTATAATCGAGATGAAGAAGCAAGGAATCTACTTAAATACTAATGCATTGTGCCACATCTGGTGGAAGTAGCTTTGAACGTACGTACATACATACATGTGCACCTATAAACAATGATAATGAAAATGAAATAAAATAGAAGAAACATGTTTTGACAAAAATTGAGAGAGGCCTTTGGAGGGTTTCGAAGGAGTTTATGCCAGATGTCGTTGGAGAGGTGTGTGACTTGTAGGGAGATCGGAGGGAGCATAAATTTTAACAAGATACGATTTAAGGATTTACCAATTTTGCTTAAGCATACATATTAACCATCTTGAAATGGGTAATTAATGATGCGAGTTTCCTAAAGCTTGAGCTTATTTAAGTGTCTTTTTAGAAAGTTTTCACATTTGAAAAGGCAATGCTTATTTAATGCTTGGTTCAATGCAATCCCAGAGCAGAGCGGCAGCCCAAAATCCAATCGTGGTAAGAAATGTTGCCGAGTGTTTTTTACACTTCCCTTTAAGTAAAATGTTGGGAAGTGATTTTTACACATGCATTATTATTCCATTATTTTCAAGGAGAATCAACGGTCAAAAATACCAACAAGGAGAATCAACGGTCAAAAACAAGGGAAAGAAAATGGGGGTGTAAAAAGTAAAAGGAAAGCCCTAGAAAGAAATAGCCAGCTACCAGGTAAACTTTGACCTATGTCTATAAATAGTATTTTAGTCCAGTAAAACAGTAAAAACTACACGCTTTGTCGTCCCCAATTTTTCTGCGCCGCTTTTCCAAACCCTAGCCACCATGGCAACCCAATCGGTGAGCTTGTCCGCCGTGCTTCTCAAATCACTGAGCCTAATGATCTCTCATTGCTCACTCCACTTCTTCTTGTTGCTCGTTCCCCACGCTTTCAAGCTCTCCACAGTTTTCTACCCAGCTTTGCTTAAAGCCGTCGCCAAACCAGTCCGCCAGATACTATTTCTCACAACTCCTCCTCCTCCTACTACTTCTCAGCCTCAAAATACCCAATCCGCCATTTTTGGTTTGGTCGTCTTCCTGGCTTTAGACATCATCCCCTATCTCTGGGTAGTGGGATCCGCCACCAACAGCGCGCTTCGCGGGCTCCAAGGCCTACCCGCCGCTGTGAACTCCGGCAGGTCTTGGGTTCTTCCTCTGGTGTTCACACGCGTGCTTTCCCTGATGCAGATTGCGTCGTCCTCCTCACTGTTCCGGCTGTTGCTGGATTTGATGGTCCCTGTTATTGGTCCCTATTTCACTGCTTTCTTGGGTTTGTTTTTTCTGATGGTCTTACAGAACCGTGACTTGATGTGGAGCCTAGCTCCGGCCGTCGTGGTGGCGGAGTCGAAATTGGGTCAGGATGCCCTAGAGAGGAGCAGCGGGTTAGTAAGACAAAGGGGGCTGAAAAGAGTTGTGCGGTGTTTAGTGGGGTTTTATGTGTTTGCCACTTGGGGGTTGGGAATTTTGTGGATGAAGTCGGAGGGGGCAGTTAATTTACTGCGGAGTTGGGCATTGGGCCTCCTTGCTTCATTCTTGCTTCTGTGGTACACGGTGGCAGTCACTGTGTTGTATTGCATAGCTTGTGAGGGTGA
This sequence comes from Prunus persica, assembly GCF_000346465.2. NCBI lineage: Eukaryota > Viridiplantae > Streptophyta > Magnoliopsida > Rosales > Rosaceae > Prunus > Prunus persica. The sequence continues at coordinate 22,828,599 of NC_034011.1, forward strand.
TGAAGAGGCTGATGGCGATGTGAAGTTGCCAATTGAAGATGATGATGAGGGTTAGGGTTTAGAGTTTAGGGCTGTAGACCAAAGTTCCTAACTTTCTATGGTTAGACCACCAAAAAGGGTAAAAAAGAAAAAACTTCATATGATAGCTTAATAGTTATGTGATCAATGTAATAGGTTTTGACAAAAGAAAAAGGATGAATGTAATGGGTTGTATCTGAAAAAATTAACCAGCTCCATTTAAATGGACTTAAATGGGCTTTCTGTTCTTTCTATGAATCCAGGCTCATTTTGCTGTAAGAATGTGCATTTTTGTGAGGTCCGTTCAGAACCTCACTAACTGCAATGAGAGATCTAATAGAAGCCATCTATCATTAAAACAATCGACTGCACAGGGAAAAAAGTTAAGAGTAAACTTGCATTTCAGACGTCCCCCGAAATCCAATCCAACAGAGGCTCCAGTGGAGCTGCATCTCAGTTAAAACCAAAAATTTTAACATTCCTATACGGCGCAGCGCATGTCTAAAAATATAATATCTTAACAGTATAGCCAGACGGCTATACAAAGAAAAAGAATATTTTAAAGTATAGATTCTTTTTTTTTTTTGAAAAATCGTATATCCGGGCTGCCATACTTATTTTTGACACGTGGCGTCTAATATTTGGAGGGTCATCTTTTTAATACAGCCGCACGGCTACACTCAGTTTTTTAATTTTTCTTAAAAACAGTATAGCCGAACGGCTATACTATTTTACACGTGGGCTCCTAGGCACCTTTTAAATAGTATAGCCGTCCGGCTATATGACTGTTTTTTATAAATAAATTAAAACCTTTTTAGACACATGGCTTCTAATCTATGGAGGGTCCTTTTTTAAAAAACAATAAAAATAAAAATAGTACCGCCGCACGGCTATACTCAGATTTTTAATTTTATAAACGTATAGTAGCCGTGCGGCTATACCATTTTACAGGTGCTCCTAGGCGCCTAGTCTCGCAGCCAAGCCTGTTAGCCCAAAGTTTTTTAATTCTTTTTTTAAAAACAAGTATAGCCGCACGGCTATACCATTTTACACGTAGCCTCCTAGGAAAGTTTTAAATATAATGTATTTAAATAGTATAGCCGTTCGGCTATACCTTTTTGACCCGTGGCGTCTAATCTCTGGAGGGTCCTCTTTAAAAATAAAAAATAGTAAAGCCGCCCGGCTATACTTAGTTTTTTAATTTTTTTTTATAAACGCTATACTATTTTACACGTGGGCTCCTAGGCATTTTTAAATATAATGTATTTAAATAGTATAGCCGTTTTTAGACACATGGCGCCTAATCCATGGAGTTTCCTTTTTAAAAAATAAATAAATAAAAATAATAGAGCCGCACGGCTATACTAAGTTTTTTATTTTTATTTTCAAAACGTATAGCCGCACGGCTATACTATTTTACACGTAGGCTCTTGGGCGCCTAGGCCCGCAGCAAAGCCTGTTAGCCCAAAGTTTTTGTTTAATTTAATTATTACTAATGGAAGCCAAATCCAAAGCCAAGCCTCTAAACCCAACTTTTCAACGGTAACCACACTTATTAATCTATCATTGTGCTTTGTTTATAAACACCTTTATATAGGAATGTGGATTTTCAATGTGGGATGTTCAATGTGGATTTTCTAATTTTTTTTCACGCTTCTTCATAGCGTTACCAACCCCATCCCTGAATTTCTTTTCTACCTGATTTGCGGAAAAATGCTTTTCCTTTTCAACCATTGCCTTTTCAATAGCTTTAATTCTTCTTTGTAAATCCTGCAAGTCCGAAACACCAACTGATACTGTGGCCAAATGAGAGCTTTCAGCATGCAGAAAGTCATCCCGGATACAAATGATATCCAAAGTCGCATGCACCATTGAACTATTGAAATCAAACGCAACATGCAATAAGCTGAAAGATTCATGTCCAGCACAATGTAGATAGAAACCAGCTTACTTTCCATAAAATTTCCCAGAATTGAAGTAATATAGGGTCTGCAACAACTGTCAAACAAGAAAATGAGGATGTGAAAACAGACAGATATTCAATGGAGAAGCATTTTATTAACCAAAAATTATTACTTTTTATTCACTATGAGTGGGATGACTAATGACTAATGACTAGACAAATACACATTGGAGGAATAAAAAATGGATCCTAAAAACTGCACTGTTAAAATGACCTAGACGATTATAATAAGGATTTGATTTCCTATAGTAATATAAAATGAAAAATTCGGCATGATTATGTCGGAAGCAATTGCGAGCCTAACCTTCTTTGAAAGGAGGATGTGAAAAAAGAAAAGTTGTGCAAGTGGCAGGGTTGCAATCATAGCCAAGAGGGTGTACATTGCCTGCAAAGTTTAAGATTAGAATTCATTAGTTATAGAATATAAGCACAAATCAGATAAATCAATTCTCTATACGTAGGAATCACTCAGCTAAACTACCAAAAGCCATTACTTATGGAAGGTTGATTAGGACTCGCAGCTGAACTGAAAAATAGAGTCAATAGAAGAAACTCACCACCACAATAATGAAAGGAACTATCAACAGAGAAACTGCTTCCTCTCAATTATACAGCAGATATGCACGAAGATTCTAGTTGTACGTAATATTATTTACTATATTGGATGCAATCATGACAAATGCAAATACATTTCAGTAAATGGCACATCAAACACACTATTTGGATGTTCCCTTCGCTTAACTCTTTTGTCATGGATTAGAACAGACGTTCATTCAATTCTAATGCCTGCAGCCTTAGTACCATCTTTAGTTTTCGTTGAGCTAAGTATCCTTTGTTCTACATACTTCTTTAATCAAAATTCACCAGCAATGTAAAAATAAAGGTGGATTCTCGAGGCCAAGAAAATGGAGAGCAGTAAGAAGGTGGATTGACGCCTCAAACTTCAGTTTAACTATTCATATAATCAACACAACTGGTTTGTTTTTCAAAGAAATGGCTGCGCAGACTAAAGACATTATCTGGATGAGCTTATATTTTCATCTGTAGAGGGGTTTGCAACAGTTGCAGCAATTACTTCAAACCGTCAAACGATCTCATATCAATTATCAAGAGAATCCAAGGATGTAACAAGAAACTAAAATTATGCGCTTTTGCTCACACAACACAAGTTGTGTTTTTTAGCACATAAGTTTTGGAATTCATGCAACTGAAGTCAGGAGTCCCTACAAGATACATATACAGGCTAAAAGACAAGCAAGCAAGCAACCCATTTCCCTTATCTGCTAAAGTGACGAGCTCAGGACATTTTTGAAGGAATCCAAGGATAAGAGCCAAAATAAACAGAACATTCCGGAAAGAGCAAATACTCAGATAGGAGAATATACAGAAAATATGAAGAGTAATTGTTCTTTTTATCCGTGATCATGATCTAAAGAGTAATTGCTCTTTTTATCCGTGGGTGTGGTAAATTTTCACTTGAGATCTCTTTCACGACATAATTTGATGATCGAGTCCCTGAGACAATTTAAGCAAAATTATTCCCATACAAAACATGTTGTTCACAAAAATTGCTTAAACACATATATAAATATGCTTTGGGATACCAAAGCAAACACACTAGATGGACATTGAACAGGCCGGCTTGTAACTAGGCACAACATCTCTACCTATAAATATGGCTCTGCACTGTCCTCAAATCTCATCCCCTTAACACTAAACAGAGTTCTTACTAAAAACTTACAAGTAATTACATATACTTAAAGCAATAATGGCTGTGATTATGTCTAAAAACAAACTTACCATGTCCCTTAATTTGGTTCTTGTGCTTTGCCTTTTCCTCATCATCTCCTTTGCTGAGGGCAAACAACTAGGCAGTAAGTTTTACAACATTAGAGTTTTAATTATCTAGTTATAGCTGATAATCAATCTTTGGTCTTCTTTTATATTTCCTTTTGTGTTTGAATTTTCTTTTGAATTTTTAATGGTGCAGTTGGGTTTCATGTGAAAGCCACTCCAAGATGCCAAAAAGTTTATGGGGTAGAAGCTGGTGATACTTGCAATGGGATCACGCAGAAGTTCAAACTGAATGCTGAGTTCTTTGCAATCAATCCTAACATCAATTGCAACAGCATCTTTGTGGGTCAATGGCTTTGTATTGTTGGGACAGCAAAATAAGCTTGCAGCAGCCTCAAGGAGAGAATTCGAGTTCGAGCCAAGATAATAAATGCATGAATAAAGAAAGAGCAAACCTAAAAAGAGAGGCATTAGTGTTCTTTCCAGTTTCCAGTTTGTTTTGTTTTTACATTTTTCTTATAGTTGTTTTTTTACCAACGTTGGTAAAAAGGACTGTCGTTGAATCTTGATTTATGTTATGTTATTTTGAGTACGGAATATTATAATTTACTACACTACAGTGCTCTCAAATCTTCTTTTTGGTTTCTTGGTGTAAATTTAGACGGAAATTATTCTAATATGGAAAATATAATTAATTAAAAAAAGAAAATGCTACACCTACGCAAGTTTTTTACACAATTATTTCGTTTATTTGGCAAAAAAAACCATTTTTGTAATTACATATAATGGCAGTGGCACCAAATAAATGCTACAAGAAACAAGGGCATCGTTAATAACCTTAACGACGCCCATTAAATATAAATGATGCCAAAACTTCACAATAGGCAAAGGACACATCTCCGTAGGAACACAACTCACATGCACACCCCAGACGCAGACGCAGAGAAATATGATCATAAACTTAAAGACAGGCTCCTCTGGTTTCCAAGATTACGTGAATTTATCTCCCATGAATTATTCTGCTGTTGCTCCTCTGGCAGGATGAAAGGCAGAGAGATCTCACGGATCATTAGGTCCCCACAAAATGGGCATTCGCTGGCGACGGCATCGTCCAACTGTGATCGGAGCTGCGTCATTTTTAACATAAAGTACTTGGATTAGTTTACTATATAGAATTTAAGGTACATGTAAGTCATCACCAAATACCTGTAATTTAACTTCGAAATCTTTTCAATTTTAGGATGGTAGATAAACTAAAATCTTATTGAAACTGGCTAATATAGACTCATTTACCAGCCATGAAAGAGAAAATAGATCAAAATAAGATACAATGTAAAGGGAAAGAAGATAGAGCCAAATAAGATCAAAATGCAGACCTTATCTACGGGCGCCATGCTTGTTATGGTTTCCTCAGTTAGGCTACCATTTGTATCCTTCCTAGCTTCCCCGTCAAGTAGAGTAAGCTGCTTCTGCAGATCCAGTATATACTCTGCCTGCAATACGATTCAAAAAAGAGACAAGAAGTAGAAAGATCCTGTCACTGGAATTGTCTATCTTTCATGCTATAAATTACATAAATAACAAAATTCAAATGTTAAGCTGTACAAATATGTAGGCTTATGGATTATGCATTCTGTCCTGCAATCTCTGAACCAGTCAAGACTACTGCGACAACATGTATTTAAAGGTTTCTTTGCCTATCATCTCCATTATCCCAAGGGTCATTTATATTGAATCCTGTTTATGATACAAAAGTCTTCTAAAATAATGATTATTCATTTCACTGTTATCAGCCATGAAACATCTTAACATTCTATTCAATCTTTTTAATAAATTTTGGTAGTAACACTGTTAGTGCCTTTTCAAACTATCAGGTGATCGTTTAAATCTAAAAGATGGGATGAGTATGACAAATACTGAACAATCTTTTGACATGGCGACTGAGACACAAACCAGAAGAATGATACCTCAGTTACTGCTTTCCACTTGATGCAACCAATGAGAATAGAAAACAAAGAAATAATACAGAAGACAAAACTTCAACTTACTTGAGATTCATTTGTACTACGTGTGACATGGGCAATCAGGCATTCCGCATGGAAGGCATGTCCACATGGAAAGACATAAAATGGGGCCATTTGGCCAACTGATGTATAGCCCCTAGCCAACTGATACTCCTTACGCACAGTTAAAATCTTACGCTGACAAACCTGATAGAAGAAGAAGAATACTATCTCAGATTATTTTTTGGCCTAAAATATCTTAGATATTGAGAAAAAGAAAACAAGTATGAGCCAACCCAACTTAAAGAGATTGCATTATGACCCAATACCATGCAGTCACTCAACTCTTTAATGGATGAAAGAAGAAGAAAAAACTTGTTTCCTCGCTCACACCAGGAGAACTGTGCATGTGCATGTGTGTGTGTTTCCATATTTCTTTTCTTTGTTGGAGTGGTGGGTGGGGTGAGTTCAGTATTCATAGATAAGCCAAGAGGCATGCACAAAAATCTCTATGGGAGCGTGATTGCAAAATAAGCTGTATCTTAATAAAAAAATCAATCAGATTAAGAAACTATAACATCAGCACGAGCATTACCCCACATTCTTCATCACGATCAATCACAGCATATCTCTGAGCCAGTGCACTAATGTCGTTTCTAATGTTATCTGCACCATGTGTGGCATCATTCATCTCCTGCTTCAGTAGTTCGATTTGATTGTTGTAATCCTCTAATGATGAGCAAATTGCCTCCTACATAGATATAGATGCAATTCAAAATACAACGGGAGCAAAAATTTATAGTTCCAACATCATCATACAAGTAAATATTCTGAAAGCCACTTTATAATGGACATCTTATATACTGGGAGGATCAAACAACTACAATATTAATCAGTAGAGTCTTTGACCCGAAAAAAAGGTAGTCTCCTCCTCACAAAAACATGTTTTCTCATGCATGCAAATAAATTCACAATTTAACTCTTAAATAAAGACACAGAAAATCATATAAAGAAAGTAGAAATCATATAAAGTGGCCAACAACAAAGGCAGTAAAACACTTTTGGAATAAAAGAAGAAGAAAAACTTGTAACCCGACAAAGACTTGAATCATAATAAGCCCTAGCATGACAATGCAGAAGGTTACGACAATCCTACCTTGAAGTCATCAATCAGGGCAAAATCAGGAAAGAATGGTAATATATCCTCTATCTTTAAAAGGCCATCAGTTTCTTTAAGAAATGCTATTGCCTTTCGTATGTTCTCCCTTTTAGCTCCCTTTTCCTGTTCTATAACATGCTTCGCAACCATGAGCCAAAGCTTCTTTCTCAAGTCCTCATCGTCTTCAACCTTGTCAGCTTCAGCCATAGCAAGCTCAGGATCAACCTAAGTCGCCAAAAGGACAACTTATGAAACAATAGGATAAAAGCCATTTCAACATACTGGAGCAAAAAAATAACAATTAGATTTGGCTAGGTTCCACTGAAGAAGAGAATATTAGCCGGGGGTGATTGTTTCTATTCCTCTGAGTTGGAGAAACAAGATAACTAGAATTCATAACCACATCAACAAACAGATAACCTCGATCTTAATTATCCAACAAGAAGCATATGTTCTAAACAAAGATAGATCTGATACATAAATAAATCAAAAAAGGGCATTGGTATACAAATAACGAGAATATGATGTACTATGATTGAAGCAATGATCTTTATCCTTCTGCTACAAGTAAAACGATATATAGATTGGGGCAACAATATTTGAATCACAAAACCATTAGCCTCAAATTATAACCTGTAGGGCAAGAGCAACTGCTTCTTCATGCATGGACATCATACTGTATATATGAACACAGGCACGCATTCGCTTTTCCTTGAGGCAAAGGCGTAAAGCATACTTGGGATCATAGAAGAACTCTGGGCCATTTTCCCGTCCTTTTCCAAACTTGAATTGTAGGAAACGCAAAAGTGCACTGTCATCTTCCTGTAAATTATTATGAAAGCAATGAAATACACTCATACATATAGTGGAGAGGGATGAAAAATATATAAACCCAAAGAAATTCTACATATATAATTGCATCTAAAATAAAACCGAGGGAAAAACAAGAGATATGGCTATAATTCACTTTTAAAAACTCAACCAAATTTGAATTAGTTTTTCCAAAAATTACGAATTACAAAGTTTATAAGTGACAAATAAATCAATTTTTTCCCTTTATCTGGATTCAGATTTTAAAGTTGAATTGGCTTTTCCTTTTGAACTTGCTTAGGAAAAAAGAGGCATCAGGTTTTCATGTAGGAATATATTATCTAACCACATACAGACAATTATATATACATAATTATGTATGTATCTATCAAAACCACTAAACCATGATCATATTTAAAATCATTTGAAAATTGTTAATCAAGAAATCCAACCTGCTTGGCATATAGCGATAATAGCAAGTTGTGAACTCCAGGATCCTCGTTATGCAAACGATGAACACAGTATTCCAAATATTTGATGACTTCGTGTGTTTCATTTCTGAATTGGATACACAAAGCAATAAATAACAAAAGAAAGAAAAGTAAAACCATATGCGTCATCAACCAACAATCAGGAATAGAAATCCCACGTTTTATGGAAACTGTTAATTACTAATTCAGTATCAACTAGAAGTTTGTGCCTGACAGAAAGAGATGTTGCTTCAGTGACCAAAGGATAAAATACACAATGGGAGCCAAAATTTGTATCTGCCTAAAAGAATTGTGCATGTCATATGAGAGGAGGGGTACAGGGATAAAAACAAGGTATTGCAATACATAATCCCAACTACTCAAGATGAACATACAGAGGGTATAGTGGATATATGCAATTATTAGGGGTATACTAGAAATTTCAAGTTTTATGTCTAAAACCAACAAAGAAAAGTGTAGTGGATTTATGCAATTATTTATTTATTTATTTTTTAAAAATTACGAGTTTTTATGTGCTTCAAGGGAAAAGAATTGGTATCCAAAGAGAATTAGCCAGATCTTTATATCATAATTGAATTTCTAGTCAAGGATATTCATGAGATAATACCTTGCATGTGGTTCACTTGAATAACGCATCATTGCAGGAATGAGTTTCCTTGGGTTGAGGTTGTTTGTTGCCATCCATGACTCTACAGCTTCATATGCATCTAGCATGATGAGGTCCGGGGCAAACTTGTACTGCAAGTGAAGAATTGCATAATTCAATAAAATAAAAGGCATGTATAACAATATTAATACATAAAAACTTGAGAACATGTGGAACCTGTTAGGGAACATGACCTATACCTGAAGATCTATTGGGACAGAAGGTTTTTGAAGCACCTCCAATGCTTTCTTTGCCTCCCCTTGCTAATATGCATTCAGCCAAAGTAAATCATTCATGACTAGAAGGACATTTTTTTAAAATAGAAGTACTAAGAGGTGATAATAACAATCTGAAACCCAAAAAAAAAAAAAATGGTAAGCACGAAAGCACCTGAATATAATGGTGAACTACAATTTCATGCAGTTCCTTCAGACTAGCGAAAAACACCAACTCTTCAACTCGACCATAACTGCAAGATGTAGCCAGAGGATCCTTTGTTATAGTGATCTTTCAACTGGAATAAAATCTAAAGAGAAAGACCCATAAAGATAAGTTGGCCCAAGTCCCTTATGGTACATACTTGTTTCACAATAATCTCATTGTAGATGACATCAATAAACAACATGATATAGAATATGAGATTCCACAGCCATATAATAATTTGAAAAGAATGGTCAGAAGGTAAACAATTCAGAGCCGATTCTGTAACAATTACCTTTCTAAAAGTCTCATGGTAGTTGCCTCATCCAATACATCCTTGCAGTCACTAAGAAATGCACGAAATTCTTTCATGATCGAGTGATACTCTGAATTACGATTATCTAACGCAGTGTCATCTTCCAATAGTAGCCGATTTATCTAAAATAGAAAACAACATATAAATACCTGCTTCCTAAATTTTGAGGGAAAGTTTCAACATCTTCATAATTCTATTTAAATTGTACATAGATGATGAAGTGGGAGAATTCAAAAGAAAGATGGCCTCAAAGTTCATCTAATGTAGGATGCATCATCTTTAATCTATCTCCATCTTGCCTTTGGATGTGTTAAAAAGACAAGTATGTGGCTTTTACAAAGTTATCTAACATAAGACAGGAAAGAAAAGGAAAGGTAGTTCTTTATCCAAGAGCTAAGCAAAGAAAGAAGCAACACCTTATCCAAGTACAATTCAGTTGCCCATGTTGAAATCATTGTTATTTGGCATTTGTCATCCTTCGCAAGGCTATCAAGTTTTCGCAATAGAAAGGTCCTCAAAGCATCCTGCAAACATGCAACGTGAAATAAAAAAGCCCATAAATGTATGAGTTCAATACCAAATCAAAACACACACTAGATGCGAAGAATAATTTTGCAAGTACCTGTTCATTTACAGTGATGAACTTCAGAGTGATCTCCTCGAATGATAATATATAATTAATCTGCAAGACAATCCTATTATTTAACAAATGAGCTGTAACAAGTTCAAATAGTTCCTAAGTTGGAATAAGAGGGACCTTGAGAACCAGAGATCATGGAAAGATAGAGTGTATATAGACAGGGAAAGTTTATGAAGTATCTTGTTCTCAGCCATAAAATATAAATAAAACAACATATTAACAGAGCAGTGGCAGGGGGAGGATTCATTGTGCTTTTTACAGTGAGGTTATATGTTTAACACAAGTCCAAATTGAAGAACCATATTTAAATCTCAGTTAAACAAATTAAATGATGTATGCAGGAGAATAACATGGGGGCATCATATTACACTAGCGAGACGGGTGTGTTGGTTCATTTGTACAGAGTTGCTATGTTTGCAGAAGGGACAACATGTTTTCATTTTACTAATGGTTACTAGTGTACTTATTCATAAAAAAGATCTTGGCTAATTCTCAGAATCCGTCAAATATGAGATCTGAATAATCAGAGTGTGGTACAATGGAAAGGGACACACATTGAATGTTACTGATGGTTAATAATATAGCTGTTCATTGAAAAGATACTAATTGGCAATTTCTTAGGTATTGCCTTAGAATATGAGAAACATCGAGACAATACAAATATGTGGTACTCTACATCTTTCATAGTTTTTTTTTTGTCGAACTGCTTTCATAGTTAAACAGACAATAGTAAGGTCAATGAGTGAAGCATAAGTGGAATTTCCTACATGTCATCAGGGTGACTGCACAATTATAAGACAATTAGATTAGAAAGAAAGAAAACAAGAGATCAAGAAACAACAAACGTCCTGCTGCATCTATAGGCATTATTGTAATAAACTTATTGAAAAAAGAGAGATCAAGGAAATAGAGAATTCACCTTTGCATAGAAAGATGCTGCTCTAAGATAATCCTTGGAGGCAAATGCAGCTTCAGCCTGCAAATCGAATTACTTTGTTATTGACTACCCAGGTAAATACAAGATTCAGAAAATAAATACATAAGACTGTGAGGCGGTGAGGTTCATAATTATTTATTTATTTATTAAGTTCTATAACTTGTGAGAATAAATTACGATCATTGGCAATAAGTGTAACCATCAGTTAGATACCACCTGCACCAAATATACTTGGTCCCGCTGAAGTGGGTCACGACAATTTGCCAGAGCAGCAGCATACTCTTTCATGTCCAGGTAGACTTTCCACATGTCTCGGCCTTCATCATTAACAGACACCTACATTATGTTCTCAAATCCAGCAGTACGGAAAATTTTACTGTCTGATGCAAACTTAATTAAATCCAGAAAATATTTAGTCATCAAAAGAAGCAAACCTGAAATACAGAGTTTTGATCATATGCATAGAACAACCCAGCAGTGGCATCACTGCACAATCCAATGACACCCCTTGAAACTGACTCAGGTGTTTGATCAAACTGAAGTTCCTCAATAATTTGCTCACTTATTCTGTTTACAACCTTCAAAACATTTACACTCATAAAACAAGTCTGGAAGCTAAAAGGAGAGGACAAGTGCAGTATTTAGGCTCTTTTATGTGAACACTAAAAACCACCTTCTAGGGCACAGCATATAGGTTTTTTCATTTAACCTAAGTTTTAGCACCAGCAGTAGTTCAGAACATGATACCCAGTACGAGCACAGAGATAACAGTACTGATCACAAGAAAAAAGTCATTCAGAGAATTAATATATGCATACCTTAACCTTATTCCCGATAAGAAGCAAGAAATGAAATTCTGAAACTGTCATAGAACTGGGTTTCACCAATTCAGCACCCTCACTCAAACTTGAATAGTTCAAAAGAGCCTTGTTCTCCACAAAATTTTCATCTCCATTAGGAGAACTGCCCAAAAGATTTCCAAAAATCCATACTATGAGAAGGTTTTCATGTGGACTATCATTAGATATGTCAAGGAAAGCAAGCCAACCGAAAAACTACGCAGTAGCCAGAATGATCAGAATTTAGACAGACGGTACCATTAGACAAGGAAGAAAAGAATGTCATGTACCTATGTTGTGCCCCAAAATTTAAACCACCGTGATAGATACCAGCACCAGAAAGCCATGCAAAATGTACCGCTCTCCTTTGCTTGATATAGAAATGCAGTTCACTGAAAAATAGCAATAAGAACGACAGGAAACAGTACATCACAAATTTTTGCAAATCATAAAGTGATATTTTTTTCTTTTTTTTTTAATGGACAATAATTCAAAGAAAAAAAATTGTAAGAAATTTTTGTATCTCATCTTGCAAATAACATTATTAGTGTCAACACAAACACTTGCCTGTTCGGTATTTCACCAGGAAGTTCCATGAAATGCACCACATGATCTAAGTAACTAGCAAAAACAGTCTGGAAATGCAGAACAAGTAAGAATCAGGAAAAACAGGGGACTGTAAGACAAACAAATATGTTGTCACTGGAAATGATTAACACCATATAACAGGAGAAAAAGCAATGTAAATTTAACATGACCATCTGTTCTAGGCATAAGAATACAACAGGATAATAGACCTGTGAAACAGTGAAACCCTTAGATCACCCGTGTACTAACTTTCCTCAGTATAAAATCAACAGCATGCAACTCTACGTCGCCATCTCTAAACACCATTTGGCGAGCTACTACATATTTATGTCCTTACTTTAATACAATTGTTATTATTTTTATTATTTTTATTATTATTTTTATTATTATTATTTTTTTGAAATAAAAATCTTACATCTTTTATGCTGGTTTTTGTTGCAAATAGTTGAACCCAGAACTATGGTACAACCTCCAACCAGTGCATGATTGTCGCCATCTAATGTAAATAGTAGCTCACTCCCACTAAAGTAGAAATTTTTGGAACCGTGCACATATGTTTTTGAAAATTGAAACTATGAACATAATTGACAATTTCACTATGCCGATGTTACCCAATTTCAATAAATCCAACACAAGAATAGGTGTTAGAGCCAAACTTACTTCCAGCAATCCAATACCAGTAAAAGAATAGAGTCGTGTAGGAGTTACAGCCATTATATAGTATCTAGTTCCATTGAGAATGGTCCCAGTTTCCATCTGCACACAAAGAATGAGATAAAGATGATGATGCATAGAGTTACAAATTGGTGCAACTCTGTCAGAATTAATTTCCCATAAGAAAAGGTGAACAAAGATTACCTGCAAACTCATAAAAGCCTCTGGAAGTTCTAATAGTTCAAAAAGAAACTTCACATATTTCTCCTTCTTATCCTTCTCATCCACAGCCATTTCATGAAGTTGGCCATTGTCTGTACCGAGAATGACTTCCTTTGTCGAAGCTGTTATTGAAAAAAAATCCCAAGCAATAGCTCAAATGACTTAATATGTACAATACCTCCATCCAAAAGGAATGGAGAAAAATAGGCAATGGACTGATAAATTACCTTCTGTTATCTGTTGTCTGTTCCAGGCGACGGCATTTACAACAAGACCCTTGAGCTTGGTTAAAATACGAGGCTTGGTCCATTTTGCATGAGTATAGAAAGTATCAGCACCCCCACTACCAACAACAGTGGCAATACAGTGGCTCCCTCCAGGATCAACAAAAACTCTATGGATGGATTGCTCCCCAGGACGACCCGCGGAGAGATCAATATCTATAGCTCAAAAGAACAGGTAACCATGAAGCAATGCTTGATCTTACATAGAATAGAATGCAAAATTAATCAAGTTAACCCAATCAAAGAAGGGGCTTTATTGAGTTTTAAATACCCACCTAGCTCGACTGCTTGACACAAAGAATTCAGTAACTAAAGCCAAACATTTTCCTCTGTGCAATCTTAGAATCAGTATAAATATCGAACTAAACTGTTCCTAAGCATTCATATCTAGTTGGAAAACAAAGCTCAAAGCTCAAAAGTCAAAATTCAGCTCGGAAAAGCTTTATCTCATCACATTGGCATAAGCTCATATTCGAAATCCTGACATTGGCAGTTACTCAAAGATTTTCAGCCAAAAAAAAAAACACTAATTGAAATTGAATTTCCATTTTCTCATCACGTGGTGTGTGTAAATCTTCAAGGAATTGAATGCCAGAAAAATGATAGACAAGAATTACGCACCATATGAATCGCCGAGGCCAAAATCGTGTCGAATGATCCAACCTTTACTGGTTCCCAACAAAATGACGTCGTTTCCGGCAGCCATACAGGTGATAACTCCGCGCCCCTTGGCGGCATATCTTTCTAGAAGATCCACCGTGAACACCTGCCTACCTGAATCCATCTTCGAATTCAATTCCAGGAACTTAATTCGAAATTCTGTCCAGCATCCAAATACCCCCCAACCCACTTGAAGAAGCCGAAAGTTGCCAAGAGTTCGAGTTCCAGAGCAACAGAGCCTCTGCCCAGACCGGTCTAGTGTCTACCTGTATCCGCTGCCTGACTGGATTGGTGCCTCCTTATTCCAGGCTTTTAATCCTGGCCGTCGAAGACAATCTCATGCTTCACACTCTGCCACGTCTGCAATGTTCAGTTGATTTTTTTTTTTTTTTCTACTAATTGACTTTTTTTTTCTTTTTCATTCTAAAAACTCTTCTGTGATTTCTAATCCACATTTGTCATATAATAGAGGAGCTTTTCTATAGTAAAAGAATGGAAGTGGGCTGAGGGTTGGGTTAGAGAGTATTAGAAGATAGAACACAAGATCTCGTAGGCAAGAAAAAGCTTTTATTCACTTGAGCTACAAGTTCTGTTGTTACTCTTATCATGAATTTCGTTTTCTATAAATTTATTGGGTCACAACCCATGAGCTGTACCCAGAGTTTCATGTATACTAGTTCAACCAACAACAAAAACAAAAACAAAAAACTCGTATTCTCAATCAATTTTTTTTTATAATGTTTTTTTATTTTTTTATTTGGAAAAGTTAGGAAGTTCATGAAATTGTAAACAATTTGCAAAATGTAGCCAAAACCTATATTCTCCTACCTACTTGACAACGTAAAACATGTACAATGCTTCTGAAGTACAGAGAAAAGAGTGTTCGAGAGAGAAAAAATAATATAAGAAATAGATGGCCGTTCAGAGTAAAACAGAGCAATAAGCGTAATAATAAATAAAAGGTCAAAAAACAAATCTGTCCAAAAATAACGAAAAAGAAAACTTTAAATCAAATCGGAGCGTCTATAGGAGCCGTTTAGCATCCAGCGGCTACGATTACACGGAGCCTCAAAATGACCCCAACGTCTTAATTTCTTCCCAACGGTCAAAAATCTCAAAATACAAGAATTTCTTCTAAATCAAGATCTCCCCCTCTCTATCTCTCTCTCATCCAAGAATCACAGAGAATCAGAACATATACATACAATACAGAAACCAAGGTAAAGAACCAACCCATCGTCGATTATCTTTGTCTAAAATTGTTGGTACCCAGTGAGCGAAAATGAGTGTTTTTCAATACCCAGATGCCATTAACGCACAGGACCTTCAAGTGTGGAACAACGCCGCCTTCGACAACGAAGACTCTGAAGGCTCCTCCGCCATCAAAGCTTCTTGGTCTGATCTACTACAACCCCTCTTGCTGAATCGGTCTTCCGAGTCGTTTGAATCCGATTGCAGCAAAGAGAATCTGAGCCCCGCGATTCTGAAAACCCCTGCTTGCGTCAAATCTTCAGTACCCTTTAAGCCGCTGAACACAAATACTAATATTGAGCCATTCTCGGTGGTCGCAAAGAAAAAGGGTCTTGAGGAGGTTGAAGAAAGAGAAGAGAAAGTTCGAGATGAGGGGAAGATTGATATGGAGATTGAAGCAATTGAGAAGGAGATAAGTCGATTGTCTTCGAGGCTCGAAGCGCTTAAACTCGAAAAGGCTGAGAGGAACGAGAAGACAGTAGAAAAGCGTGGAAGGGTTGTGGCGGCGAAGTTCATGGAGCCGAAACAGAGTGTTAAGAATTTAGAGGGGCTAAAAAAGATCGAGTCTTTAATGTTAAGAGCGACACCAAAGAGTAATAGGAGAGGAATGAGTCTGGGACCCTCGGAGATTATAGCTGGAGCCGGATTTCGGAGGCCTAGTAAGCTTGAAATAACCCCTGTTCAGGCAACACAGAGTCGCCGGAAATCTTGCTTTTGGAAGCTTCAGGACATTGATGAATTGAGGGTTACAAAAGAGAGGGGCAAGAGTTTGAGTTTGAGCCCGAAATCGCGTAAAACTGTGTCCAAGGTTCAAGTTCCTAAACAGGCTGCAACTACTGTTGGAGGGTCGAAAAGGCCTGTGAAGAAGGAAGACAAGGTTCTTGCATCAATTGAACCCAAGAAGCTTTTTAAAGATGGAGGTGAGAAGTCTATGGCTGCAAAGAAAACACCATTCAAGGCTGGGAGGGTTGTGGCAAGCAGGTACAATCAGATTGGTAATTCGGCAGTGAGTGATGGCCGGAAGAGGTCTTGGCCTGAGGATGATAAGGATGATGGTAAGAGGTGTGATAAGAGGCGGGTGTCCTTGGTAGGAAAGCCACGTGGCATTGGCCGGGAGACATCAAGGAGCCAAGGGCCGGAGAGCCGGGTGAAGAAGAGGTGGGACATTCCAAGTGAGATAGTGGTGTACCAAGGTGTACAGCAGGAGGATAAGTCACCTTGCAATGTTGCTGAGATGGGTGATGTGCTTCCGAAGATTAGGACTGTCCGATGTGGGAATGATACTCCAAGGGGTTCAGGGCCAGCCAAAAGAGTAGCTGAATTGGCTGGGATGAAGCCCTACTTTAGCACCAAGGAGGAGTTTTGCCAGGAATTGAGTTTTGCAGAAGAAGCTGCTGAGGAAGAATAAGTGGAATAATGGAGGAACTTACCTCCACTGAATTGGTTAACTTTTGTTCTGAAGTTTAGCTTGATTTTGGTGAGCCATAACTCTTGTTATGGAGTAAGTATGCTTTCTATTTCTGTCAATGGGTTTGCAAGTCTGTAGTTTCTCTGCTGTGCAATAATAGATGAAGCTATTTTCCTTGCTTTCCTTGCAAGATGTATTTGTTTCAGCCTTGACAATCTGAGTAGTAGTAATCAGTATGAAACATTTTAAGATTTCCTCTTGGGGATGTTTTCTTGTTGGATTGCACTCCCTTGTCTGCTAATAACAACAAACCTGTTCTTTTGGGTTTTCAACAACATTTGACATTACCATAATTTGACATCCTAGCATATATGATTGTTTGGGCCTAAATTCGACACACCAAAGAGATCCAGAAACAGGCCCGTGGTGAAATACTTATCCAGTCCCAAAAAGACCCAAAGCTGTCATATTGGGCCTTTGAAAATCAGCCCACAAAATATTGTTTAAACTCAAGCCCAAGAGACTAAAGACACATTCACGTGGCTACCTCACCTCTCTGGAAAGTCAGCAAATCCAACTAGAGTTTTTATGTGAGAAGGGACGTTTCTGAAAACACTGCCGAGAAAGAAAAATCAAAGGGGCGTCTATGATCAGAGACTTTTTGCTCCAAAGCAACACACCGTCTTCTAAAAAGATTTCGCAAATCACGTTTTCAAGAGCAAGAGACAGGGAGTTGTTCAGAAAATACAAAAGAAAAATCAAAACCGCCATAGGATCAGCTCACACAGACGGTGGCATTAAAATAAAAAAAAACCGTCAGCCAGGAAACCAGGGAAGGGATCGCTATAGGAAATGACCACTGGGAGTCTATCTGCCATAATTGATAAAAATCTTTCCTGCTTTACGTTTTTTGAGAAATCTTTTGCCGCCCATTATTAAAATTTAAAACCACCTTCAAAAGGAGGGTCTCTTATAAAAACAGAAACAGGCAAGAAAGAAAAGGGACATTCTTTTCATCAATCAATCAAAAAATACAAACAGGAAAACAACTCTAGATCAGAATTCCAAAGTTCAGACTTAGAAAATAAGTCCTCTGAAAGCGAGATCCCTCTCGTTACAAATTTGGTTCAGCAAAAGCCAAAACAAACACAGCTTGAGTTTTCACAAATATGAAAACCTCAACAAATTTTATAGCATAGTTCCAGCTTGTTAAATCCTCGAGAATAGCCACTTCTGTCCTTTCAAACTGAAGAAGTCGCAGTTCTGCCCGCTCGAAAAGTCTCCCAAGGCTTGAAGTAGATTAAAGCTCTGCCAAAATTGAACTTTGGTATCGATTTACAACTGAAGCCAAGCAGCTAAAGTTGTTGACAGTACAGTCCAGCATAGACATACCCAGTCCAGCCCGGATCAGAAGTTTCTACCCAGGCAGAAATGAGATTCCAGCCATCTTTTTGCCTTTCTAGAGTTGATTTCTCCATTCTTAATTTTGTAAAAGGCAGTTCTGCCTGAAACAGTACTTTATTATTATCTATTCTGGCCAGAACAACCATCTTGATACTGAGATAAATTGTGAAAGTCCTCACCAGTCTGAGGCAAGAAAAGAACTTACTTGGGAGATATTCCTCACCCAAATTCACAATCGTTTGTTTTAGAAGTCAGTAACTTGAGGCGCAGGTTATCCACTCTAAAAATGAGTCTGCTAGAATTTACATTGCTAGCAGTGGCACGCTCGCACACCAAAGAAAGCTGACTTGTTGACCAACAAGTGGTCTCCAAGCTAGTGGGGAACTTCGCCCTTCCATATCAGGAGTTAAACACGAAAACGGGTGAACAATGATAGAGCAAGAAGCATGAGCTGATTCTGTGCCTTGCCTATGTGAAACAATGTCTTAATGATAAGCATCACATTGCAAATGACCACAGAAAGTGAATGGCAGATTTCAAGAACCATACAACTATATCAAATGGCAATACCAAGAGACCTCCAAAGTCCAAAACCAAAACAAATATCTGCTTCTAACTACTTATAAGCGTTTATTTCGTTTGAAATCCGTAGGACCAGCAAACTCTGTATCACATGAATTCATCTCCTCCATCAACTTCAATGCCAAGTCCACCTTCCCCATCTTCTTCAGGTTACTGATCAGTGACCGGTAAACATACACCGAAGGACGAATCCGCCTCACCTTCATCTCACTGAAGAGTCTCAGTGACTCATCAACATTTCCTGATCGGCCCAGGCTCTCAATCATTGCTGTATAAGTCAGCAAATCTGGCTGAACTCCATTTTCACCCATTTCCCCGAAATAGAACAAGCAAATATCGAATTTCCCAAGCTTCCTCAAATTGTTCAACACAGCATTGTAAGAAACCACATCTGGGTCAATACCAGCTTCTTTCATGGACCCAAACTGACCCAGCATGTCATCAATGCGACCTGCACAACCCAAGATCTCCAAAATGGTGTTGTGGGTGTACAAATCTGGTACAAAATTCAAAGCTTTCATCTGGGCAAAGATCAGAAGCGCTTTATCAATCTCTCCACATTCACCAAAGGCAAAGAGAACCCTGTTAATGATGGTCATATTGGGAGAGGTAATCTCCATGACTTGCTTTGTTAGTCTGAGCAACTCCCCACAATCATCTGACTTTGCAAAAGCCTTGGCGACAGTGAGAAAACAAGTCGAGTTCAAGGGTTGACGACGAGACGCGACTGCAACGTGAACAAGTTGGGATACAAGGGAAAGATCGTTCCTTTCGCTGGCTGCTGCAACCAGCACACGATTAAACGCTTTGGAGCTCAGGAAGACGCGTTTTTTGTATGACGATTCGAGTAATGGAGCGGCGTTTTCTAAATCGGAAAGAATTTGATTCACTATAGCGTCTTCTTCTGAGAAAGAAGAGGCCCGAGAGTTGCTGATGAAGCTACTTATAGTGGAAAACAATGGCTTATCAAGTGGGGTGGATAATGGCATACGCTTGTGAATCGGGTACCGATTTGGAGCCGAGTTGGGGCCGAAATTGCTAGCGCATAGGTCTGATGCTGCTGCTATGTAGCATCGCAAACGCCTTGAAGAAGCAGATAGCATGCTGTGGAAATTCAGAGGGTTTTTCGGATTTGCGGGTAAGGTGTTCGACGAATTGCCCAAACTTCGGTCACAGGACTTGGGAGCCGATTCACTGAGGCGCGGCCTCGCGGGGTTTTGAATATAAGGGTTCAAACACAGGTGCACACAAAGGTGTTTACGAATATATATATTTTTTAAATTTTGGTGTATTTCACAATTTTCCCTTGTAAGTAAAAAATCGCCTTATTTCATTATATGACTAATTTGTATAAATTTAGGGGAACATAGTTGCCTTCTTTGACCAAAAATAGAAGATGTTTGTGTCTTGTAAAGGAGCTGTAAAAGTTACTTAAATATGTCGACGGGGTCTTAGCTTAGTAGAAAAGTGTCTTGACTTGCAGACGAGAGGTCTCAGGTTTGAACTCCCATAGCATCAATTGTTTGTGTGTGAGAAACCTCCTCCCCTCTAGTTTATACAATGGCAAATTACTTAAATCTAACTCTGAAAGAAATTAGAAAAGCAAATCAGAATTAAACCTGAGTGAGGAGACTGTGTTGGGATGAATATTATGTTTGCACAACCCCAAAGGGTAAAAACAAAACAGACAACCGCTAGCTGAAATGCTGAATACAAACAAGCGAGTTATTTGCATTTATGCAGTACAAAAACATCATAATCTCAATCGCAGTACAAGTTTGACACTGATAAAGAAATGGAACCAATGCTCCGCCTAATATTGGAGTGGTGGAAACAGAGTTCTAGTGTGACTTAGGCTTCCGTCTGGTCTCAAAGGCGACTTGAGTCTCTTCCGAATACAAATCGCCTTCCCCAATCAGATACCACCAGCACCCTTGTGCGCCAACTGACTAACTTGCTGCAAATATAGGGAGAATGTTCAGACAATGGTGATATGAATATGACCGGTTCAAGCGAATCTTTACCATAAATTTACCTAGCATATACTGAGTACCAAAGCCACTGGGTGCTGTGACCAATTGAGACCCAATCTCCTGGAAGATGAGCTGCCGTTTGTTCTCCTCCCAGAGGAGCAAACATCCCAAAATGCTTATACCTTGGGTTAAATCATATAAAAATTTATCTTCTAGCATTTATACTAAGATCATGGATCAGGATGTCTTGCACCATTGACCACATATAACAGCTTATATCATGTTAAATTTGTGTTTCTATGCTAGATAAGATATTTGACTAGAGATTGGCAACAAAGTTTCACCTGAAGGGTTGAAAACAGTGGCGTCCAACGCCCCTAAACCTGAGGGGACCTTCAGGGTACTTCTCACACTCCTCCATACGGTTGAAACAGTTGGCAAGGTAGGCACCTTGTTGAGCAGCTACCTAGAATATTACAATTTGGAAAGGGGGGAAAAAAGGACAAGTTAATAAAGTGATAGGATGCCTGAGTTAGAGGTTCTGAGAATCTTCTGTTAATTAGTTCACCTGAGCTGTTGCAGGAAGATTTTTCATCTGAGAATCTGCTTGTGATAGAGCGGACTTAAACGTTTCAATATCGACTTCAGCGGTCGGATTTTGCCAACTCTTTTCCAGTAATTCATCAATATTCCTCATCTGTTTGCTCTTCAAGTGAAGTTCCAACTGAGGATACCTTTCCACAAGGTCATCCATGATTTCTTGAAATTCCTCAAGGTTTAAAGTACCAGACTTGTCTGTGTCTGCCGTTCTGAATATCTCTACAATATCTTCCTGACAACAGATTGCCATGCAATGGTAACAAGTTTCATATAGCTAATGAATGATTGCTCAACAAGTGCTCTATAATGCATATAAAAATACACAGGTAGCTTGTCAATAAATATATATACCATGACCCTGCGTTGATTTATTGTTGCACAATCACCTAAAGCATATACACCATCACATCCTTCCACCCTCAGCCATTCATCAGTAGCCAAAACACGCCTGTTACTCTGTTGTGCTCAAACAAATACAACGCTGATTAATTGAAGTTTCAAGCCCAAAGTCAAGCTCCATATGATTGGAAATAAGCACAAATTAGCAACAAACCTGACCAATCTGCTTCATAAAATCAATAACCTCCGGGCGAGGCCCAATACCAGTTGCCCAGAGAACCATCCCATAAGGTAGATGTGAAACTTTGCCTGTTGCTCTTTCTTTGGTGGAGAGTTCCTTATCAGTTACTTTTACAACCATTGAACCTGTTTTTACATCAATGCCATCTCTGGAGAACTTTTGTTCAGCAAATGCAGTAATTCTCTTGTCAAACCTGTAAGACCAAACCAAATGCAACCATTAACTTGCCATATTTACCAAGATTAATCCACCATCATCATTTAAATCCTAATATAGAAGCATTCATGGCCTCACATGTTCAAAATATGATCGCTTGCCTCAATAACGGTAATTTGTACGCGGTCTATAACTGAAGGGTATAACTTGGCTAAATCCTCTTTAACAAAGTCATGAAGCTCTGCAGCAAATTCCACACCAGCTGGACCACCACCAACGCATACAAAATGCAAAATGTTCTTTCTTTCTTCTTCGCTTACACAAGGAAGACTTGCCCTTTCGAAACAGTTAATCACAGACTGACGGATCTTCATAGCATCTTCTATTCCCTACAAATTAGAAGTTAAAACCCAACAACATAAAAATGAATTTTATTTCTTCATCTTTTGAAAGTAGAGTGCTTTAAGTCAAAGATTTAATTAAATGTGCATTTGCTCCATACCATACTTTTCAACAAGGGAAGAATTAAAAATAAAGATACCTTCAAGAAATGAGCATATTGCTCCACACCAGGGGTGTTAAATGTATTTGATTGAGCTCCCATGGCAATGATCAGGTAGTCATAATCTACACTAAATTCACCGTGTTTTCCACCCAGATTTGTGTCTTGAGTTGATCGACAGTAAACTTTCTTTTTTTTGGGATCGATTTTATGACATACTGCTTCCCTAAATTGAACTTCTAAACCTTTCTGCCACATCAACAAATGAAAAGAAATTAAGCCTTATTGTCTAAGTATCTCCATCAATCAATAATCATACCATATCAATTAGGCTTTTATCGCATACTAACCTTCTTAGTAATGCATCGAATTGGTTCAACGATGCTGCGTGCTTCCACTGTGCCACAGGTAACACTTGGTAGCAAAGGAGTAAACAAGAAATAATTTTTGGGTGACACCACTTCAACATCATAATTAGAACTCTTCAAATTTTTCAAGAAACTGACTCCAGCCCAACCAGTTCCAAGCACGACCACCTTTTTTTTCTTGGCTATTTGGTCTTCCTGAACTGAATCAGCATATACAGTGTGTACTGGTGTGGTTTCATGAAATGCCGCTAGACCTCCCCCACTGCAATATATACAATGCAAGTCAGACAAGGAAGAATTAAGATATGCAGAGATTCATATACAATACGGACATGAATCAACCATACATATGCATGCATAATATGTGCATGTTCATATATAATCAGCACAAACACATAACACTAGAACCGCTAATGAAAACGACAATAAACCGAAAAAAGAGAACAAAAAAAGAAACCTGACTGTTCGAAAGATAAACCAAAACTACTGAAAGCTCATATAAGACGCATGTTAAAAAGAAATGAAAGACCTGACTGTGACAACAACAAGAAGCTTAGACACAGATGGGTGTTTACGAAGGAGCCTTGAGGCACTTTCATAGAAAGAGTGTCCCCACATTGTGAAACCCAGTTTCTGATTCTGATTCTTTCTCGAAAAGAAAAGGAAGAAAAGTGTAATGCCGGAATATATATGATTTTGGATTGAGACAGTGATCTGGTTGCCAAATATTGAGGTGACAATTTCTAATGGAAGGGTATGTGAGTGGGGTTATTACTTCAAATCAGGGCCCGAAGCCTAAGGTGCAATTGTCACGTAAAAAAGGGCACTCTATCCTTTTGGGTCCGAGGTTGACTTAGTCAGACCAGAAAAAGTAGGACACGTGTGCTTTGTCTAAAAGTCCAAGACAGGGAGACATGGTTGTAAATTAAGTTGTAGCCTATGATATTGTTTGGATGTTGTGGTTAATAATCAAAATTCCGGTTTTTAATTCTCTGAAAATTATCTCATGCATGTCAAGAAGTTAAACGCAATGTCTCCAAACTCACATGGGCTCCCACTTCTTCACACATTCAGAAGAATTGATAGAAACAACATATTTACTGCGGTAAGTAAAATTCGATGTTTTGGCCATGAATGAATCACATCACAAGGAATTTTTTCTACAGCCTACAAAGGAATTTCTCTCTGAATTTACATATGAAGCAGATGCAAACACTCATAATTTACTGGTGAAAGAAATATGCTGGCCCCCTTCAAATGCGGCTTGAATCTCTCCCGAAAATAAATCTCCGGGTCCAATCAGATACCACAAGGACCCTAGTCCGCCAGCTCACTTGCTTGCTGAATAAGGAAAACATTGAATCGAATCAGATTCAATCTTGCAGATAGTATGTTATAACTCTTGTTTACCAGAAGCAAGCAAATTAAGATCACCTTGCATATACGGAATACCAGAGCCACTGAGTGCTATGGCCAATGGAAACCCAGTCTCCAGGTAACTCTGCGGCTGCTTCCTCTCCCCCCAACGGAGCGAATTGCCCGAAATGCTTGTACCTAGTGATTCACAAGTTACAAGCAACTCATTGGTTAGGAAAGGAAAAATAAAGAAAATGGCATATGCAGAATCAACTGGACAGTATATATTGTGTGTCAAGTCAAAGTGAGATTTTGCTAGTAATTTAGAATGACAAATAAAAAGGCAGTTATGGAACTTGTTGAAATTTTCATTCCCATTTTTAAACAATAAAGGGTGCAAGTGAGACGAGCCTAAAGTATATTGCATACCGGAAGGGGCGAAAGTCATGATGCCCAGAACTTTTAAAACGTCTAGGACCTTCAGGATTCTCTTTGCGCTGCTCTCTCTGGTTAAAGCACCTAGAAAGATATGCTCCCTGCTGAGCAGCAACCTGAATGCCAAAAGAGTGTAGAAACTGAGCGTCCCTTTCTTACAGTTGGACGACATGAAATCATACCTCATAACTAAAAGTAACAAGTTTACTCCAACTACAAGATAAAAGACATATACCTGTGCAGTTGCAGGCAGACTCTTCATCTGTGAATCCACTTGAGCAAGGGCTAATTTAAATTCTTCAACGTTCACTTCCGTCCTATCATTACCCTCAGGATCTTTCAATAGGTCCTTCAAATCCTGCACATGCTGGCTCCTTAAATAGAGCTCCATTTGGGGGTACCTTATGATGATGTCGTCAATTACATCTTGAAATTCACCAACTGTTAAGGTACCAGAGTTATCTTTGTCCGCAGCTTTAAATATGGCAGAGATATCTTCCTAAAGGTGACAAGACGGATACCAGTTTTAGCAATAATGTGTGAAAAACTACTTCGAATATAAGAAACAAACACTAAATATACAATATATTTTGACTTCAAGAAGCTGCTCCATCATACTACACCATAATAAATCTAGGCTTCCAGCACTTACGGAAATTCTAATGATGAATATAAAAGAGGTAAAGGTTTTGCATACCATGATTTTACGTTGAGTAATTGAAGCACAATCGCCAATGGCATACACATCTTCACAACCCTTTACACGCAGCCATTCATCAGTCACTAGAATACGTTTATCAGCCTGCAGATGGAGCAGAATATAAATTATAATTTGACTGAGCATGTCACCCATGTAGCATCCATATTAGTCCAAGCAGAGTGTGAAAACCATCAATCCGACAAGACCAGTTGATTATAATGTAAATTCTATATTTCTCAGGCTTTGGATGGCATAAAAATTATGAAACAAACCTGCCCAATTTGTTTCATAAAGTCACTCACAACTGGACGAGTCCCAATACCAGTAGACCACACAACCAACCCATGTGGCACAGAGCAGACCTCACCCTTGGGTTTCACCTTCATTGTGATTTCCTTATCAGAAACACTGACAACCCGACATCCTGTCTGAACATCAATACCATCTCTTTTAAACTTCTGCTCAGCAAACGAACTAATTCTGTCATCAAACCTACAGAGAGAGGATACGAAATTTTAATGAGTTCCTTGAAGTGAACTTGCCTATTCACTTTTTGAAATAAGAAAAGTTTCAAATCATGGAAGGTGAGCTTCCGTGATTGGTATAAGTTCATTGGTCCCATACTTCAATATGACAGAAACAAGTTGCTGAAACTTCACATAAATGAAGTGTGGAATCAAGCTAAAATGGGTTTATCATTCAAATGATTCCAAAAAGCGATCAATAAGATAAAACATGATGCATCTTTCTTACATGTTCAAGATGTGATCTCCCGATTGGATCACTGTTATTTTCACAAGATCCTTAACCATAGGATATAACTTGACTAAATCCTCTTGGAAATAATCATGCAGCTCTGCAGCAAATTCCACACCAGTAGGACCCCCTCCAACAACTACAAAATGAAGATTTCTCCTCCGCTCCTCTTCACTTAGACCTGGAAGTACAGCCATTTCAAAGCAATCTATCACACTCGTACGTATCTTTTGAGCATCTTCTACTTCCTGCATGTGAAGTCAAATATGCTTCATTAGAAAATTTCCTATCACCACCTTATGAAAGAAGACTAAGAGCAACTTGGTTTTCTTGACAGACTTCAAGATACACAAGTTCATTTAAGAAAATTGAAGAAGCAACCTAATTTAAAGCATAAATATGATTAAATGCTGCTTTGCTCCACTTGCATGAAAATAAACTCACTTGCCTTCAGAAAATGACAGTTCTCCTTTACACCAGGAGTGTTAAAAGTGTTTACTTGTGCTCCTATAGCTATGACCAAGTAGTCATATTCAAGGGAAAATTCATCATTTCCCACCAAGTTGGTGCCAAAATTAGCCCGCAAGATAACACTTTTATTTGTAGCATCAATCTTGACACATTCTGCCTCGCAAAATTTGATCTCTCCATTTCTCTGCCATGACATAGAAGTAACTTGTGAACATTAATTTCTGGCTTACAGTTTGGAACTTGTGAACATAATGCCAACGAATTCCTGCAACATATACTAAGATACATTTGTACGTGATCAATCTTTCCATACAACTAATATATAAACACATAAAGAATTCCTGCAACTTTTGAATATGTTGCTTACCTTCTTTATAATTTTTCGAACTGGTTCTACTATGCTTCGGGCTTCAACCGTCCCACATGTGACACTAGGTAACAAAGGGGTAAACGCGAAATAATTCCGGGGTGAAACAACCTGAACATCATAAGCTGAAGCATCAAGATACTTGAGGAAACTAGTACCAGCCCATCCTGTCCCAAGCACCACCACTCTCTTCTTCCTGGACTCACCTGGTTTATCATCAACAACACTAGGAGAGCCAACGTTTGACTGTGATTCTGCATACGCCAGGAGACCTCCACTACTGCAATCATCCAAAAAATAAACCAAACAGAAAATGTGATCAACACTTTGTCTATATTTGCTTGTCTATTACATTGAGGCAAGAAAAGCTACTGTCTACTTTCAAAAAAGTTTATTTTGGTGTTAACTAGGAAAAAAAAAAAAGTAACAGTTCAAAAACAAATAAAAAAGTTAAAGTAATAAACTAGTGCACCTCTTCAATTAGCCCTTTTATTAGTAGATCTATATCACGTTACTTGGAATATGTACATTCAGTGTAATCCTAGCCTACAGACTAAGCAAGCAAAGGAATAACATGAGGGGTACGGGTTCTTTGCCACAGTGAAAGAATAAGTTAAACATTTACAATTAATATATTTTCTCTAATTCCGTTTTCTCAGTGACCAAACAAGGGCTAAGTCTCTGGTGTGTGGCTAAGAAAACTGAGGTTCATAGAAAAATTTGGATTCAGAGTTTATGGATTATGCCATTTTGCTTTCATGGGAAATAGAAAAAATGATACTTGAACTAAGTCAAATACAACCAAAACTTAAAAAAGAATGTCATTATATCCTAGGGAAGAAAAAAAATTGAAATTCAAGCTTGCCATCTCATTTTCTAGTCCTACATTTTTCTCAGAAGCCAAACAGATCGAAACAAGAAAGGAAAAGTTAACATGGGTAAACAAGAATTGAGGAGGAAAACGAATCACTGAAACAGGGGAAAGTAGAGAACTGAGAACCTGAGCGTACAGAGCACCAGAAGCTTGGAGGCAACAGGGTGGCCATTGAAAGCTCTTGAAGCTCTGGTGAAGAAGGACGAGATCGTCATAAGTTGACCAGAATTGAGAGGCTGATCAAAGAAGACAGTGAGTAACTGAAGAGTAGAGAGAGGAGAAAGAGGAGCTGCTATATTAGTCATTACTCAATGGACACGTGGCCCTTGTTGGGGATGAGTTGGATCCTCCGACAGTAACATGATTTTTTTTTTTTTGGTCGATAGACAAGATGTAGGCTGGGCCTGTTTTAGATCGACATGTGGCATTATCGTATTTTATACGGATCTGAATTTTAAACATAAATTTTAGGCCGATTGATATTTTTTTATATACAAACGATATGATATTTTAATTTAATCTAAATTACAGAAAGAGAAATTTGAATTACATGCAGCTCGGAAAGCAGATCTGTTCGAATCAACTTGACTAAGTTGTATAATATTTTTTTTAGTAAAGTATGCTACTCCAACTACTTTGGGCGGTCTTTATAATAGTATAGTAGTGATATATTTTGTTATTATAAGGACTAAAAGTAAAACTTGACATTTTGTTTTTATAAAAAGGACAGATGGCTCCAACTTGTATGGTGGTTTTTTTAAAGGATTTTTAATAGTTTTCCTAGTCCTTTGGATAGTTGACAATCTTTACTTGATCATGTGCTACGTACTTCAGATTATTTTGCTTGAAATAATTGATCAAATAATGGAAATTTTACGAACAAGTCAATGTTGATATGATAATATATATGGGGATACAGTGCCCTTTAAAAAAGAGATCTTTCAAATATTATTTGAGGGACATCTTTTAGGGCATACTATAAATTTTTTTTCAACGATCCGAATATTTATTTTTTAAGTCTATATTCACAGATCATCCTTGCAAAAAATTAAACAAATTGAAAACCGTTTTGACATCCAATTGTGTTCTACAAAATCAATAAACACGGTACTTCAAGAAAATACTAAAATTTCAGTCATTCATGGTCAAATGATATTAGATTCAAGTTATTTTTTATAGAGATGATCTTTGAATGGATATTTATAAAATAGATGGTTTGGATTAGTGAAATACAATGTAGAGTACGCCATACAAACAGTGGCGAAGCCAAGATTTTACATGTGTGGGAGCCTCTCATAAATATAAACAATAAAAACTTCAAACTCAAGACATACCAAAACATCAAAAATAATATTGTCTATTCATTACAATTATAATTTTGACCAAAAAAAAAAGATTCATTACCATTCATAATTGTCCTCGACAAGTTTTCATATTTTGACAACCACATCATCTATATTATTAAAAATATTTTTCTCAATATATGCAACCTAGTAATCATTCGTCTATGAATTAACCTAATTTTAAAACTTGATAATATAATATTGAGTTTGAGAGAAAAACTCACAAACAATGAGAAACTTTGTTCCCGTCAAGAAAATACAAAGGTATCCTCGAGTAAATTTATTTAAAGGATCCTCCAATTAAAGCTCTTTATATAAGAATATTCTCAAGTGCGGACGTCCGAATACAACTTATTATCCGGACTTATTTTATTTTTTTCCATGATGAGAATGAATTTATTCATTCAATGAAAAGGAAGCCATTTCCATTTTGTTTTGTGTAACTCTCTTCTTTTCCATATTATTATCATTAAAAAAAGACACTAAAGCATATAAACAGCCCCCAAGTTCTATCTACAAGGCACCAATGAAGAAAAGCCGAATCTAAAGGTGTTGCTTGACTTTTTGGTATTGCCGAGCCTGTTTTCTATTGTACTAAGTGCTAGTTTGGCATTGCTTATTTGTGGTGTTAAGTGATTTTTCAAAAATTTGGGAAAGCACAGCCCGTTTGGTAAACTATGAGAAAATCACTTATTGTTAAAAATTGTTGTGAGATAAAGCTATAAGGGAAAGCAGCTAATGAAGTGTTTTCATTTTCTGATTATGCAGGAATCAGTTTCAAAGAGGCACTGGGTTTAAGATTTTGCGGCAATCATTTTCTGATTATGTGGGAATTAGTACCAACAACACTTTTAACAAAAAGTTTACCAAACGCCAAACTGTTTTCTCTCACAGCTAATTTCTCTCACAGCAAATCTGACAACGATTATTTTCACAGCACAACAATGCCAAACTGGCCCTAATACTAGGAAAAGTGAGAAAAGTGTCTGAGTTGATTTTATTAGCATAAAGAATGCACACACAAAAGTTGTCCGTACATTAGTAAAATAAGGACATTCGTATTAGAGAACAAAGCTTCTATTGAAGGATTCTTCAAATAAGTTTATTTGACGGACACTTTTGTAAGACTCACTCCACATTGTATTTCGCTAATTCAAACCATCTATTTTTCAGATAATTATTCAAATATCATCTCTGTAAAAAAAATCACTTGAATTCGATATCATTTGACAACTCAATTGAGTTATTGAAATTTTAGTACTTTCTTGAAGCATCGTGTTTATTGATTTTGTAGGATACAATTGGATGTCGAAACGGTTTTCGATTTGTCTAATTTTTGCAAGGATGATCTATGAATGTAAACTTAAAAAATAGATGATTTGGATCGTTAAAAAAAATTTCGTAGAAGACTCTAAAATGTGTTCCTCAAATATATTTGAGAAATCTCTCAATATAAAGATAATTTCTATATAGTAAGATATACTTCTAGTTAAACAGTTCGCATATAATGCATAGTGGGAACATCATACATTTAACTATTTTGATACCATACATATTTTTCGTTTGCATGGGGTTGACTGTAACATGCCTTGGAAGGTGACCCTTGGCCCTTGTATAGAATTTGTACATTTTCTTTCACCAATTCGGGTGAATAATTTGTGTAATAATACAGGGTCGACATGCCAATTGATGCCAATTGATGTTATCGTTATAAATAATTATTTTTCATAATACTAGCCTCTCTGCACGCGCTTCTGCGACTGCGAGAGGCTTTTTTTAAAAAAATTTAAATTTATTTTAGAATTAAAAAAGATAATTGATAGTTGTGTTTCATAAAAATAGGATCCATTATCTGAATTTTCTTTTAATTTTAATTTTTTTAATATGAAAAATTGTGAATTTACCATATTATCCTCATTTAATTAATAATTTTAATTCTTAATGTTTGCATTAACCAAGGGCATTTTCTGGTATTTTGAATGTTTCACCATTCTCTGCCTTTTGCTTTATATATATAGATTAATCTTAATTAGTGTAAATCGCAACTAATTGCGAATTCACATGAGCCATTCATACAAGAATTACAAGTTACAACCTACCAATACCACCACCTTGATTGGAAGCATAACATTTTCTGCTTTCTTTTATTTGGAAAAGGGGCCAGAAACACAAAATGTGAATGGTGTGAGCAGAAATTGCCTGCCAAAAGAGAGCCATTAGTACTCTCCCTGTCTAAATATTACAAAAAAGAAGTAGGTAACATTGTAATTGAGCTGTACGAAAAGACACAGGTGCACGACACACAATGAACAGTCTGAAACAGCCCAATGTAGAACAACGTAGCCGAAGGCCAAGCAGACGAACAGAGGAACAAGGTCCAGAAAAAGAAGAGACCTAACAGCTTCAAAGGGAATCCCTGTACATGCCCGAAGCCTATCACTACCAGCACAATTTTTTTCTGATAGGATGGACACTTGAATTTGGCCTTCAACTTGGTTCATGGTTCTAACTTCCAATTAGTCCATGGAGGACCTGAGACATAAGGTTCGGTATGAAAAATTGGAACTACTAATTCACAAGATGGATTTTCCCACAGTGGGGATTTTACGAATGGCAACTAGAAATAAAACGTTGTTAAGTAATTTCTGAGATTAATTAAAATATTAAAATATTAATTATTCACTAAAGAAATAATAATTAAAAACTAATTACTAATTAAAGTAATTAAACATGACTAACATATTACTTAATTACAAATATTAAACTAAACAAATTAATTTGTACAAAACTTTTTAACAATTAATTACTATATATTGAGTAATTTAAGATAAAATATTTAAATACTAAATAAAAATAAAATAGGTATATTTGAATAAATAAAAATAAAAAATAAAAAATCGAATATATTTAAATAGTATAGCCGCGCGGCTATACTATTTAAATATTCGGATATATTTAAGGAGTCTAGCCGGGCGGCCGTACTATTTAAATATTTGAATATATTCGGAGAGTTACTATTTAAATATATTATATTTACAGAGTATCGCCGCGCGGCTATACTGTTTAAATATTCGAATATATTTAAAACGTATAGCCGGACGGCTGTACTATTTAAATATTTGAATATATTTGGAGAGTTACTATTTAAATATATTATATTTACAGAGTATAGCCGCGCGGCTATACTATTTAGCGACCTCTTATCCTGTTAATTTTAAAATTAAAAAAAAAAACGCCGAAGTATAGCCGCGCGGCCATACTATTTATCGAAAAAATAATTACCAGAACCCAAGGGGTCATATGAAATGTAGCTTCACCGAGGGGTTCTCCCTGAAAACAGGGTCTGAGCTCCATTACACTTCAAAGAAGCGGATGCAATCATCCCAAGTCAGAACAGCACAATATTCAAATCAAAATTGTAACAAGAAGATTTTCAAAACATAAAACGGTAGATCAAGCAACGGACACAAAAACATTTTATTTGGAAGCAAAATTGAAACAGCTCTCTCGATCACGAATTTTCTGAAGCAGAACTGGCATAAAGCTGTAAATTTAGTCATCACTGCCAAAACAGATATGAAAAATATGCAAACTTTTCAACAACTCAAAACATAAATTAACAAAAAAAGCACAAATCATGGCTCATATCAAGAAATTCAACCATTGATTATCACATTCTGCTTCATAGATTGCTCTCAGAAGCGTGGATAATTTGTAATCATCGCCAAAATTCAATCAAAAATACTGAATTTGGAGATCTAAAGGGAACAAATCTAGCGGACGTTGTTAGAGGCAAAACCATCAAAACAGATAAACCCCCACGTTGACACCGCAATCGCTTTGCGCCTCCATGACTAGCTCTGTTTTCGGAGAATCTTCAAAAACAGGCTCAAGGTGTGTCGAGGCGTAGCATACAGTACTGAAATTCATAAAAAGGGATAAGCTTGGGGGAGATATAGCCGTCGATTTGACACAGAAAAGCCGTGGGGAGCAAAACTAAACTGCAACACTTAACGGCGACGTTTTAGCACGAGCATTGGGGCTTTCATCTTCAGTGAGAACTCTCAGAGAAGCCCGGGGTGCAACGTGCGTGATTCAGCAAGATTTAAACAAATAAAGGAATGGAATTTTGATTATCTGAAACAGAATTGAACAACAAGTAATAGAGGAGATGGGAAAGGCTTCGATGGAGACTGAAGAGTACTCCTTCGTGTTGTTTATGTACTATTTATTATAAATAGAAATATAACTATAACTAAAAAAAGGACCCCCGTATAGCCGGACGGCTATACTATTTATTACCAAAAACGCCGCACAGCTATACTATTAATCTAAAATAAAAAATAAAAAAAACCAAAGTAAACAATAATTAAAACATAACTGATAATTAAAGCGTATAGCTGATCGGCTATATTTTAAAATATTCCATTTATAAAGCACGAAAATATTCTTTTCAAAGGGTCTAGCCGCTCGGCTATACTGTTACAAGTTTCTATTTATAGCGAATACCCGCGTGGCTGTACATTTAAATATTCTATTTGTAGAATATAGCCGGGCGGCTATACGCTTTAAATATAAATAAAAAAAAAGAAATCATCTCCCGACAATTTTTCGTCAGCACAGTTCGATGCCGACAAATATTTGCCAAATTAGACTTCTCTCAACAAAAGTTACCTCTGTCGATGTAACATCGTCGGGAGAGATCTAATTCGGAAAATTGTCGCTGGAATTTCGTCGGCAGGGGTTTTTTTTTAAGTGCTTACCATGACAGTGCAGACATTGCTATCGACATTGACTCTATGACACCTAACTTTCTCCAGTAATTGCTGCATACACTCAACAGGATGGATCAGATCACCTTCTGGAGTACCCCCAGAAAGCGAATGCATCCTCCACTTGCTGTAAAAAGAAGAAGATTAGAAACTTTGGCCAATTATAGACTAAATCAAATACATAATGTAGATTTTTAAGGAGGGAAGCTTGTAACAGAAGCTTCCTGAGTTCATAATATCATTGAGGAACTGCATTTTGTCTACAATCATAACACACACAGTGATGAATAAACGAAAAAAGGAGTGAATACTGCACATATATCACATATTTCAATTGTGCTTGACAAAATTCAGGCTTTGAAACAAGATAAATGCAACTAATCTCCATAACTGTTAAGGAAAAACTAACAAGGCAAAACCTTTGAAGGTGATACTTGCCCATTTTTAGAGAGGAGATGGTGGAAGATAGAACAATAGAGAGAAAAAAAAATCAACCATGTAGGGATAAGTTATTAGAAAGATAGTAGCTTTTTCCTACTTTTTTTATTTTTATTTTTTTCTGGATTTGTTATGTATAATATCAGACCACATTCAGGAATATCAACTTGTATAATTCACAAACTTTAAGACACGACAAGATGCTTAAAAGATTTAAACACGATTCAATCAAAATAGTCCAAAAGCATAAATGCATTGCAAGCAACATCAAAGGTATATATATGTTACCAGGTCCAGGAGCATCTTCAAAAGTGCTTGTGTCCCAATGTGAGCAAGCGCATATTTAATCCGATCATGCCCTTGAAGATCATCCACACATTCCCCTTGTTCATAAGTTTCCACCAAAACAGCAGGATGCACAAATGGGCAGCTTCCCTTGCAACATCAACTTGAGACATGATAAAAACTGTAAACTGCTGTACGCTCTCATCCAATCTCCACCACTTTAAAGTAGGAATGAAGTTTGAAATTTTTTCTACCAGATTGATTATAACAAAATCTCTCCTAATCAATTCACAAACTCCAGGATGCCTAACCTTTACGGTAACTACTATGGGCTTCACCTGTTGACCAGCTCCGTGCACTTGAGCAATACTTCCAGATGCTACTGGTTTGGTTTCTCTTCAAAATTATCAAAAATATCCGGGAGCTTGCGGCCAAATGCTTGTTTGATAGTTTTCTTCGTGTAGGCAAAGTTATGTTCAGGAGCTACTGGTTTCGCTTCAAAATTATCAAAAATCTGCGGGAGCTTGCGGCCAAAGGCTCGTTCGATAGTTTTCTTCGTATAGGCAAAGCTATGTTCAGGAGCTTTGGTGTGAAGCTCTCAGAGCTTGGTGCCTAAAGAAAGAGCACCAACTATGAACAATTACGCGAATTCCAGTGTTTCACCACAAATTAAAGGCGATTGAATATAAAAAATCCACCTAGGCGGCCTAGGCGGGTTGGGCGTTTTTGTTTTTTTTGTTTTTTAGATTTTTATTTTCCAGGTTAAAGTTTAATGCTTTTTAACCACCAGTGGTAGATAAAAAAAATATTTCTTTAAATGATATTCCTAGTTGAAAACATTTATTTTCTATTTGGTGGCAATTTCCAACATGACCTCCCCCTACACGACTCAAAACCGCTCGATTAAATTTTGTAGAGTGTAGAGTGTCCAAACTCCCTCTTCCCCGTACGTTTTTCTTTGCCATTCAGATCCTCTCCTCTTTGATAAATACAGAAAAAGGAAGTTGGGAAAACAGGCAATACAAATGCCTAGCCAACGCTAAACAAAATATTCAAAGATGCAGATGAAAAAGCAAAATAATTAGCAGCACAGTCACTGACATTTCATATATGGTTAACATTCATACATTGTTTTAGAAAATATGAACCACCTTAGCAAAGCACAAGTGTTGCCATATGCAAAAGTTATCTCTTTAAACTCCTAACAAATATCCGACCGCAAGTTGCAGCCATCAAATAACGGTCAGAATCAGCACAATCTCAAAGATAGGGAGTTGCGCTCTTCAATTTACAGAACTCATGTGATTCATGTCACAATTTCAGCCGCTTTGGCTTTACAGGTTTTTTCTCGGCAGGCTTCTTCTCTTGAACAACTGGAGGTGATGCCTCTGGTATCGTTTCAAGGGCAGACTCAACAGGCTCTGCATGCTTAGTGAGGAGTTCCAAACCTTTCAAAGACATGATCTCTTCCTGAAGGAAGGGACCTGACTTGGTATCTGAAGCATCATCTGCTGGACATGATATTACAATAATCAAACATTTCACATTAGCCATTGCTATTTACAATCAAAAGATACATATGATTACATCAGTGAAATAATTTTCAGGTAAAAGTTCTGATTCCTCTGCCGTCACCCCAAACGGGCAACCCCATAATCATAGAGAAAAGTGTCTTCATTGTGAATATTTCATTTTAAGTTATGAGACCAAAAAGCATGTGCTAACCTTTTGGTATATCATATGAAAAATACGCAATTACACTAGGAACAAAGCCAGCAGAGTAAAAATCCTGTGACGTGTCTTTTATCTGCTTCTTAGGAGGAGCAGCATCTGCATAAGTAAATGTTAGAATCTATTGCATGGAAAATTCAATATTTTGATTCAATATGTAGAAGGGTAATTCTGGTCGAGCAACTACTTTCGTGAGGAGATCATCAACCAAGCTCTGAACTGTTTCTGATGGATGAAAAGTGGCCTCTAACAAATAGAACCCTGATCACAGTCAGCATACATGACACATGACAAATGAACTTAACAAATAGATAAAAAGCAATTATACGACTAATTAAGATATCGAATAGGCTATGCATCCGATGATGATGGGGCAGAATTGATCCTATACAAACAACAATAGAAACAATCACTACAACAAGGAGAAAAGAAAGTCGTAATAAAGGGTACAGCAACCACCTTTGTTATCCTTGACCTGCGGGCTGCCTGTTGTGCCTCTTCCACAGATAATCCAAAATATAAAAAGCTATAAGCTGAACGGTTTGGCCTAGCATAGTTGAATTGCTTCATACCAGTAATACACACTTCAGTTTGCGAAGAAGAAGCAGCTAACGTTTCAAAAACACGAATTTCTCACCACACTCATATGACAGAATGAATCGTGGTGATTAGTATATACTAACACAGCTATTACAATGTGTACTTGTCATTTTCTAATTAGCTACAATTATATTTTAATTATTATTTATTTATTGAATAATTAGTATTAAATATTTTAATTAACTTCATAAATCATATCACTTAATAAATAGTAACTAATTTTTAAAATTTATTTCTTTAATAAAATATTTAAACACTAATTATTCACTAAGTAAACAATAATTAAAACATAACTGATAATTAAAATAATTACAAAAGAGAAATTCAGATCATGCTATTTAAAGGGTATAGCCGTGCGGCTATACTTTTAAATATTCCATTTATAGGGTATAGCCGCGCGGCTATACTGTGAAAATATTCTTTTGAAAGTGTTTTTGAAGAAAAATAATGAAAAAA
Source organism: Prunus persica (assembly GCF_000346465.2). NCBI lineage: Eukaryota > Viridiplantae > Streptophyta > Magnoliopsida > Rosales > Rosaceae > Prunus > Prunus persica. The sequence goes on from NC_034011.1 coordinate 22,866,451, forward strand.
AATTATCGTAAAAAAAGAAAGATCCAAGTATATATTTAAATGTATGGCTACGCGGCTATACGATTTATTAAATTTTTTTTTTCAAAAAGGACGCCCGTATAGCCGAACGGCTATTCGCTTTAAATATATTATATTTACACAGTATAGCCGGGCGGCTATACTATTTATTTATTTTTAAAAGGACGTGCCTCGTTTTTTTTTTTTTTTTTTTTTTTTCGACGAGCTATACTTCAAATTTTGTAAAAAGGAGCCCAGGTATAGCCGTACGCTATACTCTTTATTACCAAAACAAAAGGAGAATTGGCCGCAAGCGGCTGTGGCGGCTTTTAGTTATAATATTATAGTCTGAGTAAACAGTAATTAATTAATATATTGTCATCTACTTTGGGAACATTTAACAGCAAACGTCGTCAAACAAACTTGCTAGGAAGAAAAAATATAGTAAAAAGTAATTAATTAATATATTTAAATATTAATTATTGACTACAGAAATAATAACTAAAAATCAATTACTGGTTAAAGTAAATTAAATAAGGCTAAAATATTACTGAATTACAAATATTAAACTAAACAAACTAATTTGTATGAAAATTTTTAATAATCAATTACTATATATTGAATAATTTAAGAAATTAATTAAAATATTTACATACTAATTAGTCACTAAATAAATAATATTTGAAATATAATTAGTAATTAAATAAGGGCTAAGATATTTCTTAACTAAAAAAACTAATTTTGTTTTAAAAAATAAAAATAAAATAGGCATATTCGGAATATTTAAATGGCTGCGGCTATTAAATATTCGAAGGGTAGTATAGCCGCGCGGCTATACTCGTTGATTTCTCGGAATCCCAGGGAAAAACTAGGGAGAGTTTTGTTTTTTAGAGGAAACACCAGCTGCAACACTTTTTTTAGGGCATGGAAAATTTGATTTTAAATAGTTATTACGTTACCCTACCAAATTCTTCACATTCATATTCAGGAGAAATTCAAATCGGATTAAGTTTCAAATGATTTTCACCTAAATCCAAAAGACTGTGAGCTTGAAAGCGATTAGATGTAGTGTTGTTGTTTAACTTCATTCTCCACCAGAAACAACAAACAAATACCCGCTACAAATACAAATAAAAAATAAATATTCGAATAAGTACAGCCGAGCGGCTATACTTCTTAAATTTATTCGAATATTTAGATAGTAGCGGGTGTTAAATATTCGTAATATTAGAATATATTAGGACAGTACTCTTTAAAATGGCAGCAAATTAACAAACCAAACTATATTCTACGAAAAATGGTAACTAAAGTATTTCCCCTTGCGACTACCTATAACTAAAATACTTTTATTTTGGTAGAAATATATCCCCTTCTTTAGTGGTTAAAAATAGTAAATAGCAGCAGCAAAACTTTTTTTTGGGCATGGAAAATTTGACTTAAAAATAGTTATTATGTTACCCAGTTGTTCACATTCATATTCAGAAGAAATTCAAATCAGATTCAGTTTAACATGATTTTCACCTAAATCCAAAAGACTGTGAGCTTGAAAGCGATTAGATGTAGTGTTGTTGTTTAACTTCATTCTCCACCAGTAACAAGAGATGAAGCTGATAGACAACACCAAAATTTATGAGTTTTTCAGACCCTAAACCTAATCGAATTAAGGACAAGGGTATAGTTAAAACTCAAAATCAAACATAAAAGAAAGAAAAACAAACATTAACAGTGTTTGATTTAAAACACACAAACAAAGAACATGTTGCTAGGGTCTAATCTTAGCACCTAATCTTATCATACAAAAACCAAACACACAAACGCTGGATTCTGATGCAATAATTAAGATTAAAAACCTCAGTTAAATCCATTTATGTCATATGAAATGTAGCTTCACCGAGGGGTTCTCCCTGAAAACAGGGTCTCAGTTCCACTACACCTCAAACAAGTGGATGCAATCATCCTAGGTCAGAACAACAAAATATTCAAATCAAAACTGTAACAAGAAGATTTTCAAAACATAAAATGGCAGATCAGGCAACGGACACAAAAACATTTGATTTGGATGCAATAAGTTAGACCGAAACCTCAGCTAAATCCATTAATGTCATACGAAATGTGGCTTCGCCGAGGGGTTCTCCCTGAAAACAGGGTCTCAGCTCCACCACACCTCAAACAAGCGGATTGAATCATCATAGGCCACATGAACACAAACTTCAAATCATTATAAAAAACACAAAAGAAATCAAATTTATAAACTGAAGGCTCAGAGTATGAAACAGCTCTCTCGATCACGAATTTTCTGAAGCAGAACTGGCATAAAGCTGTAAATTTAGTCATCACTGCCAAAACAGATATGAAAAATATGCAAACTTTTCAACAACCCAAAACATAAATTAACAAAAAAAAAGCACAAATCATGGCTCATATCAAGAAATTCAACCATTGATTATCACATTCTGCTTCATAGATTGCTCTCAGAAGCGCGGATAATTTGTAATCATCGCCAAAATTCAATCAAAAATACTGAATTTGGAGATCTAAAGGGAACAAATCTAGCGGACGTTTTTAGAGGCAAAACCATCAAAACAGATAAACCCCCACGTTGACACCGCAATCGCTTTGCGCCTCCATGACTAGCTCTGTTTTCGGAGAATCTTCAAAAACAGGCTTAAGGTGTGTCGAGGCGTAACATACAGTACTGAAATTCATAAAAAGGGCTAAGCTTGGGAGAGATATGGCCGTCGATTTGACACAGAAAAGCCGTGGGGAGCAAAGCTAAACTGCAACACTTAACGGCGACGTTTTAGCACGAGCATTGGGGCTTTCATCTTCAGTGAGAACTCTCAGAGAAGCCCGGGGTGCATCGTGCGTGATTCAGCAAGATTTAAACAAATAAAATAAAGGAATTTTGATTATCTGAAACAGAATTGAAGAACGAGCAATAGAGGAAATGGGAGGAGGCTAGGAAAGGCTTCGATGGAGACTGAAGAGTATGAAGAAGAAGCAGCGGTTCTAGTTGTTTATATAGGCAATCTAAAGCCCTGCACAAACCCTAGGTCATTTTCTTCTTACTCTTACTACGGTTGTAACGACGCCGTTTCTTCACGATCTAGCCGTTCAGCATGCTCAATGTCCTTTTTGCCCACGACTGGTTTTGTAATTTGAAATGTCCTTTTTTTGTCGAGCAATAATATGATTTGGTAAAACTCAAGACCGATTCCTCCTCCCCCAGTATCGTTTGTATCACAAGTAATTTTCCCTTCCTCCAATATCGTCTGTATCACAAGTAATTTTGTAGTTTGACCATACTGCAGTGAGAATTACTCTATCACTCACCTTCTAATGTTCGGATTTCAGATTTTCCCTTGTGAAATTATAAACTTTTAAACAATAGTAGAGAATCAAGGTTAAAGTAATTTAAGGGTGAATCGAATAATATGATTTCACAATGAATCAGTAACATTTCTTCATGCTAAAGAAGTGAAGGAAACTATTGATATGTGACATGGAACGTCCCAGTTTAAATTCTAGGGAGACTAGCCACTTTGAAATTTCTGAAGTTGTACAATTATTGAACTCTAGTCAAGCTGATGTGAAACATGGAAGACAAAAATGGGAAGAACAAAACAAGATCACTACTACAATCTAAATTACAGAGAGATCACTGAATTCAGTTGACAAAAACAAAGGGTATAATTCTGTCACCGCAAACTTGAGACATCTCATACAAGACACAAGGTCACTTCCCTTGCAGTCCAATAGGCATATAATGGTATCCTTAACACTCATACTATCATCCATGTCAAATGCCGGTACCCAGCCCACTTGGCAGCAAGATGAATTCCGATGGCTAAGGCTACGCCGAGCAAGGGCATTGGAAGCTTCCTATTAGTCACTACAATTTCTTCCTTTCTTTCCGAAAGCTTCTTTGAGTGGTGCAAAATGGCTAAGGCGAGATATGATGAGATCACCAAAACTCTAATATATGGTTCTCCTACAGCAGCCAGCACAGCTGCTGCGGGCAATGCAGATGTAACATCATCCCTCTTTTTAACAAATCGTGAGTAACCGTACAACCCCATTAGAATCGTCCAGAAGAAAGGCTCTGAGATGTAACCTGTCACAGCTGCATAGCCTACCACACCAGATGCTGTGAGAAGAAAAGGTTGACAGTTTATAGAGTTTGGAACAACAGCTTCTGCGATAGCAAGGACAGTTGATGCCAGCATGATAACCGTTGTCAATTCTGGAATTGGAGCATATGCCACTATGCCAGAGTAGAAAGAGCGAAGGGTATAGATTGTTGTTTCTATGAATCTGATTATGAAAGTAATGGGATCACCAAGGAAATGGAAGATTAGGGCCAAGATAAGTTTCAAGAGGTATCCCACAAAACGGACAACAGCCAGTGCAGCCTTTCTCCAGTTAGCTAATTCCAGTAAGACAGCTCTCCATGCATAAATAAGGAAGACCAATGCTGCATAATTACAAATAATTTGTGCAGTCAGATTTCCCAGAAAAGTACTTTGAAAAAGGTTAAGAACAACAGTTGCATTGGTCATAAAAATTTGTATGTGCAAGCCTCAAACAGAAATTGAACAACATAATTAGTATGGTCATAAAAAGTTATATTAGAATATGTTTTATAATACCACTAACGAGTTCATGTAACAGGAACTAAATAATCTAAAACCAATACATTAAAGTTTCTGTTTTATCCGCTTATAAGCTCACACCGTAAAAGTCAGCTCTCAGATCTGTTTAACTCCACAAAGCAGCACTTTCTGCCCTCTGCTAAATAATTTCTAAGTTTCATATGTATCCAGATTCAGCAAATCCTTCTACATTCATACAATCACAAGGAAAAAGCATTTGTGGCAGAATACCCTCAAGCATGGAGAACTAAGACACACTTAATCAGAGCACTTGTCCAAATCATCTCCCCCAACTCATATAAAGCAGCACTCTTCAACATTTTCAGGTGAAAATCAGTCAATAAACTTAAATGTGTTATGGCATATGAACATTTAGTCACTAATGCATACGCCAGAGCAGGCAGAAAATAAAACTATGAGAATGGTCAATAGAACACATATACCGTCTATACATTCTCTTTCTCTTTATAAGTACTTCTGAAAAGTTAAGAATTACAAACCGCTAGCTCACTTTTTAGATGTTTGTGACGAACTCTTATAATTTGCTGTCTCGCATTTTAAGAGCTTATGGGGCAAGCATTTCTAAATTTGAGGAAGTTGTTGTGAGAAATGTCAAAATATACTGCCTAACAAGAAACTAACCAACAAGATGTATTTCTATATGAAAGCAAGTTCCTTAATCATAGTGATATTGCTGCCCACAATCATTCAATGGGATATTATCACAAGTATCCGGTAGAGTGTCGCTCTTAAATTCTTTTGGAGTCCCAATTTATTACAATCCCAAATGTTCAAACTTTTTTTTTCTCTTTTCCATTCATCAACATTTTCTCAGCAAACAAACAGAGAAAAAAGGAAAAGAGAGTAGAACATTTTACCTACAAACCAAGGCCACCTCACAGGAGGATCAGGAGCTTCTTTGGTCAAGTACCTGAACCGCTCAGGCATAGTACTCTCTCCTCCAGTCTCTTCCTCAGCTTCATCAACGCCATCACTTTTTGCACTCACACGAACCCTTAATCTTCTTTCAAACAAAAACCCAATTGCTTTCCCGGAAAACCCAGGAAAATTATGAGCTTGTATTGGGTTCAAAATTTGAACTTTGGTTGAAGAGCGAAATTGAATGGTTTGTTTACGTGGTCGAATGCTGAGAGGAGAAAATGAAGTAATTTTGAGTCTGAGAGTAGAGGGGCTTGGAGCGGAGAGGGCTGGAATGGAAGTCGCCATGGCTTGGGGTTAGAGAGGTTTTGCAGCCATTATCAGTATCAGCGATTTGAGTAGCAGAAATTGGATATTGGGGTTTTGAAGGTTTGGACTTTTGTTATTCCAAGGTAAAGGTTTGAACTTTTTGTACTATGAGCCCAAACTTGACAGCAATTTCATACTGTTAGGTCCAGCCCACAAAGACCTTGTGCAAACGCTTGAATTATAAACTTATTTTGCTTTTCTTTTGAATTAGAACATTGGATTGTGATTTGCAACTAGAAAATACTTTATAACCCAATTGTTTTCCTAGATTGTGTTTTTCAATCCATGATATTGTAATTGAGTTTAGCATCCCGTCTTAACTTTTGGCCTTTTCCAATTGGACAAATTCTGAATAAAAGATTTTTTGGACAGTAAAAACTTTCATCAAGGGATGAGTATAATTGCAAGTTAGGTATGTCATGAAATGGAGGACTATCTGCATTGGTAAAAACACCTCAAAACTGAATTATTTCTTGCTATAATTCTTTCTGTGTGACATGGAACAAGTGAAGCTTGCTTTTAATAGACTAATGTACAATATTAGTCTTGATAAACCACCCAACTAGTGCCAGAAGGTGCCTTCACCCCCTTCTCCTTCATTTCCCTTCTCATTCTCTGAGCCTCCTCATGCCTTCCTAAGCTAGAATACATCCTTGCCAACAATAAATAATTGGCAGGATTACCAGGCTCGATTTCGGACAGAGCTTTCCCTGCAATCTCAGCAAGCTCCATGTTTCCATAAGTTCTACATGCCGAAAGAAGAGCACCCCAAGCTTTAGCAGTCACCTTCACTGGCATTTGCCTTATGACCTCATATGCCTCATTCAACCTCCCTGTTCTGCTCAAAACATCTACTATACAAGAATAGTGATCGCTGTTCGCTTGCACACCATAATCCTTACGCATCCGACTAAAATAATGTAGTGCTTCATCGGCTAATCCTTCAGCATGGCTACACGCTTTCAGTACCGCAAGGAAAGTGATCTCATCAGGCTCTACTTTTGCCAATTCCATCTTCCGGAAAACGTCCAATGCAGCTCTTGCCTCCCCGTGAAGTGCGTACGCAGATATCAAACTACTCCATGCAACTACATCCTTTTTCTTCATGCAGTGGAACAGATTGTGCGCATTAGCAAGACAACCACAGCGCCCGTAGGCCTCCACCAGGAGGCTACTCACTTGGGAATGAAAGTCAATTTCATTCCTTACATCATAGCCATGAATTTCCCTAATAAACCTTAAAGCTGCTACACCAACGCAAGCACGTAACAGAGCAAGCAGTGTTATTAAATCCGGTTTCCATCCCCAAGCTCTCATTTTTCTATAGAACTCGACGGCCTTGAACGACCCATCATCGGATCCCGCCAACCCGGCTATAATGGAATTGAATGTTGACACGTCTGGTTCAACATCCATAGCCTCAAACAATCCCAACGCATCAGACACATTCCCATTACGCGTATACACCGATATCATAGCATTCCACACAACAACGTTCCTCTGAGGAATTTCGTCGAACAAGTTACGTGCTGCTGAGAGTGACACGCATTTGCCGTACATGTCAACGAGAGCGGAAGCCACAAATGGGTTTGGAAGGATTGACGACTTGGCAACATGGGCATGGATGGAGATGCCGAGTTGCGGGCGGTGGATGGCAGAGCAAGACTTGAGGACAAGAGAGAAGACATGGGCGTCGAGAGGGAGGGCCAGTGAGGCCTGCATGTGGTGGAAAAGAGCAAGGGCTTTGTCATGACGGCCTTGGTTGACGTCAGAAGTCAAGAGCTTGGTGAGAGAAAGCAAGCGCTGGAAGTTTGATGGCTGGTAGGAGCCCATGTTAGTTTGGGCTTTGGGGACCAACAGCATCTATATAAGCAATTTTTTTCTTTTTTTGGTGAGAAATATCTATAATATAAACCCTTTTTTTGACATTGGAGGGTTATATTGGAGTGAATCGAACCATAGACCTAACCTAATCATAACTCATTATCCTATTCTTCTTCACTTAAGATAACTTCTTCTTTTGTTTACATTGGATGGTCATATTGGAGAGAATCCAACCATAGACCTAACCTAATCCTAACCCATTATCCTACTCTCCCTTCACTTCTTGAGATAACTTTTTTCTTTTGTTTACATTGGATGGTCATAATGGAGAGAATCAAACTATAGACCTAACCAAACCTAACCTAACCTAATCCTAACTCATTATCCTATCTCCTTCACGACCACCACTGTCTCTGGTTCGGGTGTTAGTGTCTTATGGGCTACCATGCCCCCTTATTTGATAACCTTTTTTGTAGGAGGTCTCTTTGCTGCATAGTATGTATTTAGTTGATAGGCTTTCTTAATTGGCTGTTTATCTCCTCTCTTTTGTATCTTTCGTGTCTTGTTTTGGCTTGAAATGAAATTCAATATTGAACAAAACAAAAAAAAAAAAACAAAAAAAGAAACAGGGCGGGCATGGGCACGTGAGGATTGAACTCTGTTGCAAGTTTTGTGTTGGTCCCATGCTTAAGTCTAATCAGGCCTAGTGTTGTACACATGAAAAATAGACTAGTTTTGATCACAAGATTGATCATCCTCTGGTCTTTGAATTCTAAAGAGAAATAGCATTTTGGACTTTTAAAGCAATATTTGCAGAAATATATGCTCCGTAGTCCTAGCCATAGTAGAACATGCAGGTTTAATTTTTCTTGACAGAAGTAAGGTTAATTCTCTGGCTCACTGAAGATTAGTCAGAGTTTTAGCATGGAGCAATAAGTAGTAATTGGCATTAAAAACAGGCAGTTAAAAATTAAGGTTAAAGATAAAACTTTTTAACAATATTAATATGATTTAACTGTCTTGTCTTCTTCCATCAACATGTTAATGTACCCTCTTGGTGCCATCCATTGCAAAGAATCCCTCAAGCTCAAGACATCATCTTTCACCTTCTTGGAAGAGACATCATCTTTCACCTTCTTTGAAGAGACATCATCTTTCACCTTCTTTGAAGAGACATCATCTTTCACCTTCTTTAAAGGATCTACTGCTACCCAAAGATGCCTGAGACTAGGTAGTGGTGGAGAACATGTATTTCTCCTTTCAGCTGGAAAGATAAGAGCCTGAAACATATTCAACAACAACAACAAAAAGGTTAGAAATCGATCGACACATATGTAGAGCGAAAAGTGATTAAAATCGAACCGGTATGCATAAATACCTCAGCTTCATTAAGGGTTAGGCTTAAACTTCCAGAGGAATCAAAATGTCTGAGAAAGTTTATTAACGCAGGAAAATCTATGTCTTCGAAGATATTTTCTTCTTTGCCATATCTGTCTTCCAAGTTGAAGTTGACGTCGGCCTTCAACAAATTTGGAGCATTCAGAGAAAAGTTGGAGAACAGAACATTTAACTGATGACTCGGCAAATAACCAGTACTAAACTCAAAAGCAGCTAGATTTGGAGTATTGATATTGACTTTCACAGTAAAACCGTTGCGTCCACAAAACGCAAGGCGTTTCAGAGTCTGATTATTGATGTGGATGCTATCTGACCAAAAGTTGCTGCATTTATACAACACCAAACTCTCAAGCAGGGGAAATCTTGAACTGAGGTCGTCATGAAACCATCGGCCTCCAAAGCATGTATCGAAAAACTCCAGATGTCTAAACGATCGACACGACGCGATATTGAGGCTGCTGTGCATGTACATTTCAGTATAAGAATCACCCCAGAATCTAAAAGATTCAAGATTCACAGCTTCAACTTCAATTCTCACTTTTCGGCACCTAGCAATTTGCAAGGATTTGAGGCTTGAACTCAAAACTTTGCATAACCTTAACCCACACGAAGTTAACGACAAGTCCTCAAGGGAAGGGCAGCCAGAAATTAAGTGGACAAATCCCACGTTACCCAAATCCATGTTCTTGAGGACCATATTTTTCAAACTAGGAAGGCTTATAGGCATAGGGTAGTCTTTTAATTTCACATTATTTAATCTCAGAGTGGTTAAAGATTGTGCGTTGAGGATCGTTTGCGGCAAGAAGTAGTGTTTGCTTCTGTCCCCATACTTTCTTATAAGGATGATCTCCAACTCTTTAACGTTTCTCTCAACAGCAAAACTCAGCCACTTATCTATCATACTGGCACCTCCAGAGTACCTCATGCTAAGCCTGAATGTGTCCAAGTCATGTTCTTCTTGGTCCTTCTCGCGGTGCTTCAAACAGCTAAGCAAGTACTTCCGGAACATTGCCCTGTCAGTGCCATACTGAGAATCGTAGAGCTGCAGATCCTCATCGAAATTCAAGACCGGGAGCGAAGACCACAGGCGTTGCCATTGCCGGGAGAGAGTGCTGGCCCGGACAGCGAGCTTGGTGGGGAGGAGGAGGAGGATTTGGTTGACAACAAGGTCAGGTAATTCTGGTGTGTACGTGTCCACATCCATGGGGAGCTCTTGGTTTTTCTGAACATCATCTTGTTCATGGCTTTTCATCTTTTTATTTATGTTTGAGCCGCTGCAACCTGCAAATTTTCTTTTCTTAGCCATCACAGAGTTTTTTTGAACATCATCTTGTTCGTGGCTTTTCATCTTTTTACTCATGTCTGCGCCGCTGCAACCTTCGATTTTTCTTTTGTTAGCCATCATAGTCCCTCTGTGATGCAAAACTATAGCACGTAGTGATCAATCAATGGCTTTAGAGAACAAGTCTTTATCTATATCTGTGGTTTTAACAGAGAAGATCTAGAGGAGAAGGTCAACAATAATCAGAAAGACAGTTGACAAATCCTCAAGGAAAAAGAAAACTTTAGATATTGCGAATCCTATGCTAGATAGGAACAAGTCTTCCCTCAAGAAACAAATTTCCTATAGTGTTCCACGATCACAATATAACAGCGCAGGTATAGAACGGACCTAATTTGAATTGTCACTCCGTTTTATTAATATATATAAAAAAATTAAAGGTTAATTATTTACAACAAAAAATAAATCTACAACTTCATCTAATATTATTATCACAATCTTAACATGTTTTTTTTAATGGTTTTCTTGAACTTTTTTTTTTTTGGGGCCAAAGTTAGAAAGGGAATGGGGTTTTTCTTACATACGGTTATACCCTGTTGGCTTTCTTGAACATATTCAAATACAATTGTATATGTATATTATTCTTTTCATATGGAGGAGAAATAAAACAACCAAAATCTTTATCTTTTTATCTTTTTTTTGGCGAACATTATCTTTCCATTGTTCAACTCAACCAGGAAACACAGTTCCATAAAAGCTCTTTGCTTCCTGCGTGTAGGCTTCACCCAAATCTGCATAGGTAATAATTATAATTATATCTAGTTATTTGCCCAATTGAAATCGCTTTATTTGAAAGTTGCAACCGAAAAGGAATTAAATCAAAGATTACTTTTTGAAAGTTGTGTAATTCTATTGATTTATTTTTTAAATCATAAGCGATAGTATTTTAGTGAAGTGAGGAAGCAATAATACAAAAGTTAGATTATTTCCTAAAGAATTAGATGAGCCTCTTTACACATAAGAATTCAGTCATTGGACTACTATATAGCTTACCCTTTCAATCACAGGTAAGAGAATGAACCTTGTTCGTACAAGAACACCCCCCTCTTCCGGTCCCCTAGGATCATAAGTGTAAAAACTAATTGTGTAATTCTAATTAACTATAAAATGTTCTAGTCATATCTTTATGTGAAAACAATTACCGCGGTTTTTTTATAGCTATAATGGAATACATAGTTTGATTGGTGATAAGATAACAAAGCTCGTCTAATTCTTATCTTTTTATAGAAAAAAAAAAAGTACAACTTATATTAATTTTTTCTCTCAATATTATTTTCAAATTTTTATGAGAAAAATACTTAAATATGATATGATAATGACACTCCAATTTTGACACATATTAGGAAAGAACTATGATAAGAATTTCTTAATGTGCCAAGACGTCAAAAACCCATGGATATCAGCGTTCTCACTAATTTCTCCACCACAGCCAGAGCTAACCTCCAGAGAAGCAAAATAAATGTTTAGAATTTCTTCCATTTTCGTACTTATGGGACATAGCAATGTGAACGAAACGAAATTAAAACATGATATATTTGTGGAATCGAAAACCCTTTTGGATCCTTCTCCAAATAGGTGTAATCTCATTAATTTCGGAAAGATTCCATCTCAGTTTGTTTCCTTTTCTTTCTTTTCATGAAAGGATGGTTTGGTTGGGTGTGAATATATGTACCATGACCCGTTTCCTTTTCTTTCTTTTCATGAAAGGATGGTTTGGTTGGGTGTGAATATATGTACCATGACCAGTTTTCCTTTCTTTTGCCTTCGCATCACATGTCAAGAGAACTCAGCTTTGAGGGCTCTGGACTCCATAGTCAAGAGTGGGGCAGTATCAAAAAACCTCAGTTGAGCAGAGCATTGTTCAGGCTCATCAAACCCTAAAGCCTGGTTCTGTTTTCATCAACAAAGGTGACCTCCACCCCAAGTCAACAGAATTCAGCTTTTATTGGGTTTGTTTATTAGCAAATTATTAGTTGTTTCAATTAATTATTTTGAATACCCTTTTTCTGTGTGGTAATTTATTTTCATCTTATGCTACTGTAATTTATTTTTTGTGGAAACAGAGAAATTACAACAGAAATTTCTTATTATTTTAATGTGTTGAGTTGATTTTCATTCGTCTGAATTCTTGGCTGTTTGGTTTTCAAAATTAGATTATAGAAAAAATGACTATCCACACACACAGAAAGGAAAATTACAATTGAGGTAATGCATAAACTCAGATTATGATGTTGTTCCATAGGGAGATTTAGGGATTTTGCATTCAAGGACATTGTCTCAGATTGTGCACTTGTTTAATTTATTTTGTTTAGCTTTGTAGGTTTTCTTCCTCACAAATGGCTGCTTTCGAGAATGATGAAGCACCAATGCTAGCTACAAAATCCTTAGATGAACATGCAGATTCTAAATTCCAGAAATTTGAATCCATTTCCCTGAATGTGTTAAATTCCATTCCTCTGAATTCCAAGGAAACTGAAACCAACCTTGTAGACCATACAAGTTGCTTGCAAAGTAACATAAAAAGTCCATTCATGCATGCGTGTGTTCCATTCCAGCAGTTTAGAATGTGCAATGATCCTTACTGCACAATTTGCTCAACATGTCAGAGTTTGAAATCTGCTAAGCAGGATAATCCCAAAGCTTCAAGGCTTTTTGATCCTAAGGTTTTGTTTCCCTTTCATTCTTACACCAGAGTTAATTTGTTTTAACTGCCTTTTTGTATGTGCTTATATTAGCTGCGTACTACTTGAAAATTGTGAGGTTTAATTCTTTAATTGTTTATGTCTACTTGTATGAAAATGATAATGATGCATACGGTATTTTTAATTTTGTACGATAATGTTCTTATGATATGCATACCTGACTATGTAGAATGTTGTTAAATACTTTTGTAAAAAACTTATGCATTTTCAGTCTAGTGATTTGTGGTTTTCTGCAGATCCAGATTGCTTTCTATGGCGATGCTAAAGGCTGGTTTATAAGATCTATCTATTTTATAAATCAATATATTCCAGGAGTCATGAATCCTCATACTAAAGCCATACGACAGTGGAACAAATTCTTTGTCATAGCTTGTTTGGTGGCAATTTTTCTAGACCCTTTGTTTTTCTTCGTGTTATATGCAGAACAGGTTTGTTTTCCTTCCTTCTACAGAACAGGTTTAGCTCATTTCTTTTTCTTTTTCTGTAAAACCACTGATTAAAGTTTATAAAGATCGTTCTTCATTGGCTTTTCGTTTAGAATAATATCAAATGTTTTTGTCAACTTTTTAATTCGGTTCTCTTTTAATTGTCTGGTATTTACAATCTTAAAATGCAGGATAATAAGTGTCTACGTATCAAATGGTACTTGACCTTCATAATGGTGTTTTTCAGAACAATAACTGACTTTATTCACTTTTTGAACATGCTTCTTCAGGTAACCGTTTTACCTCGCTTTCAGACATGTCCTTGTTGTGAATATGCTGGTTACTAAATTGGTAGCTTTAGTACAAGATTGATAGAGGCTTATTGTTTGGAAATTTTCTCCGAGATTATTTAAAATCTGAGTTCAGTGTCTCGACTAATATGTCCAAAGTGACTTCTCGCAGTTTAGGTTGGCTTATGTGGCTCCCGAGTCTAGAGTGGTTGGTGCAGGAGAGATAGTGGACCAACCAAAGAGAATTGCTCTCAATTATCTCCACGGAAAATTTCTGGTTGACTTATTTATTGTTTTGCCACTTCCTCAAGTAAGGCTCAATGCTCTCAATCATCTTACTACACTCTTGTTGCTATGAGTTAATGAATTTAAATTGTTTTCAGATCATAATTTTTGTAGTTTTGCCTCAATACATCCAATCATCTGGAGCAAATGATGCGAAGAATCTTCTACGTATGGCAGTTCTTTTTCAGTACATTCCAAGGTTGTATAGGTTTCTGCCTCTGCTTGCTGGTCAATCTCCATATGGCTTCGTATTTGAGTCAGCATGGACGAATTTTATAATAAATCTTCTCACTTTCATGTTGGCTGGCCACATTGTCGGCTCCTGCTGGTACCTCTTTGGCTTACAGGTGTGTGGAGATTTTATTCTCTAAAATAAAGTGTTGAAAGTATATGAGGCAGCAGAAGTAGAGAAAATTTATATCATAACATCTGCAATATAAAGCTACTAAATAGACACGTACATAAGGTACTTGAACCTTACAGTATTATTGCATTTCACTCAAAGATATTTTCTTGGATTGAATGTTTACAGGGAGCTCTTCCTTTTATACTAGCTACCACAGTTTTCAATTAATAACTCCCTCGAAAGATAGCAATGTATCGACATGAATCTCTCATTAAAACTTAGATATCCATCCATGTACTACTAATTTCTAGAGAAATCTATTCATGGACCCATTAATTCTAACTTGTCTCCATAATAATTTTGTTTGTGCATCTTGCCAATTAAGTGTCGAAATACAGCGTGTTGAACTTGCATGCATGAAGTGTTCCATTATTTGTTTAATATCTCCTTTTTACTCATCTTTCTTGTCCCAGAGGGTTAATCAATGTCTTCGAAATGCCTGCCATGCCTCTGAAATCCCCCATGACTTGTGCATGAGATTCATAGATTGTGGGTTTGGTAGAATTTTTACGTCCGAGCCAGCATGGGATAACTGGAAAAATAATGGGAGGGCTAATGCTTGTTTTGATGAAGACGGTTTCTCCTATGGAATCTACACTAAAGCTGTCAAGCTCACTACAGCAGATACTGTGACTAGCTATGTATACTCATTGTTTTGGGGATTCCAGGTACCTCACATGTTATATTATAATGTGTGTATCGGAGATATGATCGACTATTTGTATACTCAATATATTTCTGTTTGTACCTCACATCCTACCAAATGCTAATTTAATTGGTTTATTGGTTTCTTCCTTCTTGATATGAAGCAAATCAGCACTCTGGCAGGAAATCAAGTTCCAAGCTACTTTGTTTGGGAAGTCCTTTTTACCATGGCAATTATCGGACTGGGCCTCTTGCTCTTTGCTCTTCTAATTGGAAATATGCAGAATTTTCTTCAATCTCTGGGACGGAGGTACTACTTTCTACTATCGTTTCTGCTTCTTAAATGTTCTACATGCCAAAGTTGCTTGAAGGGATGTAGGGTATATTGATCACACTGCATTTTAACTGTTTGATCCTATTTGTCTTAATAACCACGTTTTTCCATTATGAACCTCTTTCACAAAAAGAGGTATCTGAAAGTAAGGATCTAAGCTTACGTATTAATTTTGCGCATTTTAACAATAGTAGTACTACTGTCAACAAAGAAAATCGTCCTGTATATTGGAGTAGGCTAGCTTTGTATAGAATAACTGGGCAGTATGTTATGCATAGTTGTTTTGTAACTATATGTGATCACTAACTGAAAATTTGTCAGAATCTATCTTTTGGGAATATACTTTGCAGCCTTGAAATTTTAGTTCAAACTCTCCTTTAATTTTCTGATGTATATATATATATATATATATATATATATATATATATATATGTATGTGTGTGTGTGTGCGCCCTTCTAATTTCTTTCTTTCCTCTGTTTTCTTCCCAATTTTGGGCCTTTTTTCTCTTTCAGGAGATTTGAGATGTTGTTGCGACGCCGTGATGTTGAACGGTGGATGAGCTATCGCCACTTACCAGAAGAACTGAGAAGGTATGTCAGTACTGACTCTAAGCACATATTTATGAACATGTTCATCAATAACTTTTATCTCTAACGTTTTCTGGCATTTGTTGGCAATTTAACTCATGTAGACAAGTAAGGCAAGCAGAACGTTATAATTGGTCTGCAACTAGAGGTGTAAATGAAGAAATGCTTTTGGAGAATTTGCCTGAAGACCTTCAAAGAGATATAAGGCGCCATCTCTTCAAATTTGTGAAAAAAGTAAGATCTCCATTGTATGCCTACTACTTAGTTCTGTGTTCTATGCTTTGAAATGCTGCAGTGCATCTTTTAGGCTGAGTGATGAACCTACAGAGAGTCGTTTCATAACTAAAACTCAATATGTTAAAGAAGCACTATGAGTGATACCTCCTGATGTTAAGTTTAGAGAGCATCCATGCAGCATGCATGTTCCCATAACTTAAAAGAATATTGCAGGTTCGGATTTTTGCCCTGCTAGAAGATCCTGTCTTAGATGCAATTTGTGAGAAACTAAAACAAAAGACATACATCAAAGGAAGCAAAATCTTTTATCCTGGAGGCCTGGTCGAGAAGATGGTTTTTATCGTGCGCGGAAGAGTGGAGAGCATTGGGGAGGATGGGATTGTTGTTTCCTTATGTGAAGGGGATGTCTGTGGCGAAGAGCTTCTCACATGGTGTCTAGAGCATCCTTCAGTAAACAATGGTATTACTTTGATAACTGCTCACTTGTTTGAATTACTCCAATTCATTGCATAAACTAAATACTTATTCAACATGTTGTTTTGCGGATGGAAAAAAAAGTCAGGATCCCTGGTCGGAAATTGTTGAGCAACAGGATGGTAAGGTGCTTGAGTAACGTAGAAGCATTTTCACTCCGAGCTGCAGACCTGGAAGAAGTCACCAGTCGTTTTGCAAGATTCTTACGGAATGCACGCGTGCAAGGAGCCATAAGGTAACTTACTATCTCAACCAACATAGCTTCTTCTTTTTTTGCTCTTGTTTATCTCCTACGACACGTGTTTTCGATTTTGCAACATGGAAGCATACTAATCTGATTTTAATCGTAATGAAGCAATTTGGTCATTGTGGTAAGAAAGTGAAACTTGATTGTTGTGATTTTTGTTTTTGATTAGGTATGAATCGCCCTATTGGAGGGGTCTTGCAGCAAAGAGAATTCAAGTAGCATGGAGATACAGGAAGAAGCGTCTAAGTCGTGCAAGCATCCCTTGCTCCTCTCGCCTGCATGACCAATCACTTGATGAAACGCACCGTTTCTCATGTAAAACATTTTGATTTCCTCAAGGAAAAGAAAATCAACGGATAAATAAATAGGTTGATTTTGATTTTCTTAGGGGGGGACGTAGACTAATAAAAGTAGGATCGTAGTAGCTGATTGTGTCCAGTATTTAATTATTAATCTATTTACTGTCGTTAGTCTTAGTTCGAACAGTTCTGAATATACTTTCGTACACATCCTAGAAGATTTGAGAATGTTGTCAAAGTTTCTTTGACTCAAATTTTGAATTTTCCAAAGTGTCCATTATTTGCCGTATTTACGAATGGGACAACATTTTCTTTGTACTTTGCGCACTTACCCCTTTATTTAACGTTGGAGACATCCTATTTGCAACCATGACGAGACTGCTCCTCATTCGCAAGTTTCAACGAAAATGTTTGTGTAAATTTTGACATTAAATAAAATTAAGTTGCAATCACTAAATTAGTGGTCCAAATCATGGATTATGCTCAAACTTGTTTATCTTCATTGTACACGAGTAAAACGCTTAATTATTGGAAACATTAGTTGCTGAGTGCTTGCATTCGATCATATTTAAGATAATACAATGTCGGCTCGTTTATGGAGAAGCACATGGGAGATGCTTCTTTCCATAATTACTTAAAATCATTTTCCCCATAAGTGATTCTAGCCTAATCCAGAATCACTCTCAAACGAGCCATATGTCAATTAAGAAAAGGATATTATGAATCTTCAGTTTAATAGTAGTTGTCCTCACCTTAATAGGAAGAAGCTTCAAGTTCGAATTACATCAATATAAATATTGAAATATGATAAATTATATTTTTGGGGAGTTCAATACTTAGTTGTACGAACTCATCGAATAACATAATTTTATTTGCGAGTTACCGCTGTAAAAATAGCTTTATAAATGTTTCGTTATTATTATTATTTTTAAACACTATGGAAAAGCTTATGTAAACATAGAAATTTAGGGCAAACCAAAAAGGAAAAGGAAAAGAAAATCTGATTAAAGGAATTGTTCAACTCACCCATCCTACCTCCTTCGGAAAGTTTAGAGGATGCGCATATACATACCCAAATTGGTTAGTAATTATTTGTTTTTATATGTAGGATAAGAGTTAAACTATTTGCATTTCAATCCTTGAATTAAAAATAAATAACACAAAAACCTTATTTTGGGTAAAATAAATAAACTTCATACTCCCTCAACCACTTAAAAATTCCGCACAAGCCCAGTTGATTTTTATATAGGAGTGTGGGGCCCTAAAATACTTGCGTACAAAGGAACCCAGACGGCGCCGAGTATTTAACAGTGCGCGAAACCAGAACACATCTCAACAAGCCATGGCAACCACCTTGGGCTGCCGCCTTAGCGTTCTTGCCTCACCCGCTGCCTCTCGGTACGTATTCGATCCTTATAGTTATAGCTACCATTGATCTCATAAATACAGAGAAATTAAAAATTAAAAAAAATAAAAATTAGCGTGTTTGGTAATCAGATCGTCATCTTATAAGGAACCCACTTCTGTTTTTGTTCTTAGTTTAATTTTGAATTTTTTTTTTTCCCTGGCTTCGTTCATTTTTTTCTTTTCGATTTCATAATTCCTTGAAACAGTTAAGAGTTAATTGGGTCTTGGGCAATTTTTTATTTTTGTATTCATTACTATTATAAATTTGTAAATTTTAGTGCTTTAGCAAGAAACGGATTTTAGGATTTTCAGACATTAGGAACGGAATCCTAATGTCAGAGGAAAAAAATGGGACTTTAGGAAATTGTTATGTAGCTCTGGTTAAGGATAAAGATTTTTTTGTAGCGTTACTCTTTAAACTTCTAACCTGGCAATGAGTTTGAGTCATGATCGAACTCTTATATGAAAGGGCTAAGGGAAGCCATAGCTAATCTCTGAAAGGTTGCCATAGATTTTGTTTGGAGAGGATCGGTATGACTTTGCAATGAAGAGTGTATAGTGTTGGTTGGTAGGTGGATCAAGTTCTTTCGTAGATACGGCACATAAATCTTTCAAGTGTTTCCTTTTAGTTGTACTGAAATAAACATAGCTTGCTTTTTGATGAGAGGGTGTTTTCAGAACAAACAGAGTGGCCAAGTGTGTACCCTTACCACGAGCACGGCCATGTCATACATGGCTCTACATAAAATTGAAAACAGTTTTCTAGAATCTGTAATTGCCAAAAGAAAAGGTGGTGGAGACACGGATAAAGGGCTCACTGCATTATAATGTTAGAGACGTTCTGTGACACCCTGTTTCGGAGCCTTGGAACTTGGAAGTCAGATTCTAAGGCCGGAGCTTATTTCTAAGGGTCTGAGTGATATAGATTTCTATCTCATGTGTTTCACTTAGATGGCTATTAAAACACAATTATAAGAATTATTAGCATGATTGTTTCTCAGCTCCTGTCTTCATCAATAGCAGCATTCTATTGAAGAAACAAAGAGGGCTTCAGCTTGATGATTGTTTCTCAGCTCCTGTCTTAATGCTAATCAGTATACATTATTTTGGTCTTTAACTAGGTATAACGATGTGAACCTCAAAAGACGCAACAAGCCCAACAGGGTTGCATGCAAATCTAACTTGAGTACATTCCCTATATTGTCCAGCAGCAGAAATCTACAACACCCTAATCACAATCTGCACGGCTGGACTTCTACAGGTATGTCCAATATCTTGTCAATCATCTTCCTTGTTTCAATCGCAAGAAATGAATCAAAATAGAAAAATCCCATCTAGCCAATCCTTGGTCTCAGAGTAAAATAGGTTTAGAACCTATAAGCTTATTTGAAACTAATCTGTTGTGTTGTGTTATGATGAGCTCATTTAATATGTTATGTACAAAGTCTCATTTTCTATCCGGACGAAGATGAAATGCATACTTGCATAGGAGCATCATTGAGATTGTTTTTATGCTCTTATAATCCTAAACTCATAATTTTCAGGATTGCCAAGCTTGCACCTGTCTGCTACATCATCCACATTGTTAAGGGGAGAACGAGGCAGTGATCAGTCACACAAACTACCAGTGTTACTTAGACAACGCAAGTCTTCAACATTGGCACAAGCAAAAAAGAATAATTCCGTCACTATACCTTTTCCAAAAATGGAAGAGAAGCCCCATTGGTGGTGGAGAACTTTAGCATGTCTCCCCTACTTGATAGCTTTGCAGACGTCTGATACTGGGTTTCTCATTAGACCCTTCACAGAACACTACGAAGTATTTAGAGATTTGGTTTATTATGTCCCAGGAGCAATAACGAGGTTACCTGTCTGGTTCACAATGATATATACCTTACCTACATATTATGGAGTGGTGAAGAAGAAAGAGTGGCCTCACTTCTTTAGGTACCATATAATGATGGCGATGTTGTTAGAAATGATAATGCAAGTGGTAGAGGTTTCGAGCAATTTTTTTCCGCTGATACACTTCGATGGGACATTCAGCATAGAATACTGGGCAGTTGTCTCATTCGCGTACATCTTCATCTTGTTGAAGTGTATAAGGTGTGCTCTTGGTGGCAAGTATGTCAAACTCCCATTCTTTAGCACACCTGCGTTAGCGCATACTCTTTTTGAAATAGAAGGCTACTACAAACCTTTCTAGAGAGTCATTCCGGCGCCCTCGTCAGTTGTATGTTGTTTTAGTTTTTTGTTGGCTTAGAGATGTAAGGTTATGCATAAGATCAATTTACATCTGTACTAGTTATTGGTTTACTTATTTTCATTACATTTGTTCTGGGTTCTTGTATTGTAAAAGAAAAACAAGTCAAAAAAACAAGAAATACAGTTCCATTTGGATAAGTCTGTGTGACTTGGCTATCAACATTATGTTTTTAAATTGAAGGTCAATCCTAGCAACAAATCCGATGGTTTTCTTTCTTCTCCTTTATCGACAAGGGGAGGAGAGGGAGGTTTGAATTTGAGACTTCTTTCCATGTTGAATGTTCCAAGTAGAGATCATTTTCTAACTTCGATTATCATTTAATTCATTTCCACAACCTACTTCTTTGTTTGATGTTTTTGCGTGTGTGTGAAAAATCCTCATTCCTTGTAATTTAAACTATCGCTTGTACTAAAAATAAATAAAATAAATTACAATTCTTTTCATATTTATATTTTCGTCATTTAAAAGTGAACTGTTGAAGAATATAAAGTTCCACGTCGGAAACTTGACTAAATAAGAGTACTGCTAAACGAACCTTAAAATTAACTGAGTACACCCTATGTTCTAAGTACACCATAATATTTAAATCAAAATATAAAATTAACTAAGTACACCATATTTAACTATCAAAAATACCCTGGATACACCCTAACTCACTCTATCACACAACAACAAACCCATTCGAATATGGTAACAATACTCTTTAAGGTCAATTAGCATACTAAATTATTCCGATATTATGGCTGAGAAGCTTAGATTCAAAGGCAGCAGAAAGCTCCTTGTTTTCTCTTTGCTTTATTGTTCTTTAATTGATTAAATGATGTTTCCCGGATCTTAAATTAGAACGGACAAAAACAAAGATAAAAAGTTCAATTTAAGGATGCATGTATCGTGATGACCTTCTTGGGATACCCCTAGGAAATCCTATCTTTGTATGATCAGAGTGTGTCTGGCTTTTTCTCCTTCAACCACTAAATGGGCCTTCCTCAGTTTTATCTTTTAATTTTCCTTATATTTGAATTCTCTCTGCATCACTTTCCCTGATTCCAGTTTGGATGAATTAGCCCATGTACCTCGCTCAGCCACATAATGGAATAGGGTTTCTATTTATTTTTCCCAAGTAAGCAGATTCTTCAACTCAAATCCCAAAAGTTTCAATCTTTATTTTCTTAGTTTTCACCAAATTGAATTGGGTTTCTTCAATTTTTTAGAATTTCAATACACAATTACCAAATTCCAGCTTCCATTCCAAGTAAGCAGGTATGAACTCGCTTGGTATTTGAAGGTTTTTAAATCTTTGTTATTGTAAATTAAAAGGAAATAACATAGTTTTTGGAGTAGGGTTTCTTGTTTATGTTTGATTAGGATTGAATATGGTGAGTATGGTGTATTTATTAAGATAAATTGTGTTTAGGGTGTAATTATCAAATGCGGATAAATTATGTTTTTCATTTTCGTTTATGTTTCACAATTCAAAATATCATTTTTGATCATTTTATATTATGATAAATTAGTAATTCAATAAATAGTTTGATAGTATGATGTACTTAGTTAATTTTAGGATTTGTTTAGCAGCACTCCTAAATAAAATACAACATATAATGAATAGTTTCACTACTAATATCACCAAAACTTTTTGTGATAAAACTTTATACCTACTAGGCTTTGTAAGTGGTTAAGTTGGGGACAATATCAATGTTGCTAGTTGTGGGCCAAGGGTCCGTCCCTCTCTGAAATCTTAACATGGTATCAAAGCGGACTAGGCCTGAATTGGGCTCTTACCCTTACTCAATATGTGATGTTTATATGTTGGACTTGAATGTTTACCCATAAAAATATAAAGTCTCATATCAAAAATTTAACTAAATAAAATAAAATATATAATGAATGATTACACAACTTCAAATGCGTTTGCATCAAATATAATTCAGGTTCTAGAAAAATCTTCCACATTACGCTCGAAAGAATTGTTTAGTATATGTGAATGTCAGAAATCTGAATGCGAGGAATTAAAATGTTGGGTGCATGTCTTCGTCAAATAGAGGAAACAGACCTGAAAACCCCCCGCATTATTAAGAGAAGCCACGAGATCAAATGAAAATGACCCCAGCAATTGAATTAATTATTCTAAAACTCTGCTGTTATTTTCATCTGAATCTCATAGACATATAGTCATGCGCATGCCCAATGAACAAATAAATTTAGAATAATAAAAATTAAGAAAGAGTATTATTATCAGAACTTGGACAAAAGAGAAGAGCCCACACCACTCTCACTCCACACAATCTCACACACAAACTCCCAACTGTTGTTGTCTGTCTGGTGAAGAAAGACTGAGAAGGCAATTCAGACCAAAAAAACCACTGAGAAGACGAGCTTCTTCTTCCTTCTTTCTCTGTGCCAAATTTCCCTTCCCAGTGTTGCTAAATCTTCGTCAATCCAAAACCCAACCCAATTCAAGTTATTCAACCCTCATAACCCTAAATTTCAATCCCAATTATGATCTAAAATCTCAAGTCTCAGCCCTGGAAAAGTATTGTGCGGTAAGATCCAGTCACTCGAATTTAATCCACCTTGGCGATCTCTGTCTAAAAGGCTGCAACTTTCTCTGGAAACAAACGGGTACCGTATTGGCCCTTCAGATTTGGAACTGGTAGAGAATAATGAGGCGGAGAGCCGCGGACTTTCGGAGGCCCCTGAGGAGGCGGTTTCCCAATGCCTTGTGGTGGGTACTGTGTGGGGTTGCAGTTTTGCTCTTCATTTTCACTTTGAGCAGAGGAAATCAGATGGAGTCCAGGCCTGTCATTCCCACGGTATATACTTCTCTACCCTCTGTTTTTTTTCTTTTTGTTTTTGGTTTAGTTGAATGTTCCTTAGAAAATGTAGGAATAAAGAGGGAATTGGAGTTGTAGATATTGGGTTTTTGAGTGACTTGGGAGGTGAGGTAGAAAAGGTTGGTGTTATAGAAAGGAGTTGATTTTGTATACTTGGGATTTTGTTCATGCTAAGACATTAGTGTTATTGAGTTGGGGTTTGGCGTTTGATCTAGTTGTCATCTGACATGATCTTATTATTCCCAAAACTTTCATTGAAAGGGTTCAAGACTCTCCTTTTCATGTAATAGGAGTTGAGTGCACAAGATCTATTGGGAGAAAAAAAAAAACCGGTTACTTTCACTATCTATTATGTGGAATGTGACAAGGGAGTATACCAGAAGGGTACTAAAAGAAATTTTGATTTGTGTAAGGGATTCCAGGGCCATTTGACTGAACTTGCTTGCATCATGGATCTTGAAATATAGTACACCCCAGAGAAGCCTAAAAATAGTTAATGTTTTTGAGAGGCAGTGTAGAGATTTAATGCTTGTCGAATGATATGGATGTGCTTGGCTGATTGTATTTTTGAGTGTATCCAAATTTTCAGACTAGTATGCTCATATTGTGGATCCTTGTGAAATTTGTGGAGTTTATTACATTAAAATCAAAGAAAAAAATCTAGAAATTTTATTGTCATCACAAAGTCAAGGAACACTTAGTTTAGATGTCATCATAAAGTACAAATAATAAAAACTCTGGCTGAATCCTAGCATTCTGTTTTGGTAATGTGTCGTCACACCATATCATGTGGTCTGAATGCCAGGAAGCTGGTTTTATATGGTGGCACCAATATCCTCCTTCGTGATTTTGGTAGACAAATTGAATTTTCTTTTTATTTGGATAAAAGACAAATCTTTGTTTGATTCTTTTCTGCAGTGGAGGAAATCATAGATGCATCGTTTTTCCCTTTAGCTTTTCCACTTTCTTTTTGCAAAATTAAGAAAATATGTGCTTGTTTTCCTTCCGCAGAGATACAGGAATGATAGACTTATGGAAGGCCTTAACATTACCGAAGAAATGTTGAATCCCAACTCAGTTTCCAGGCAGCTCAATGACCAAATTGCTCTGGCAAAAGCTTTCGTTGTGATTGCCAAAGAAAGCAACAACCTTCAATTTGCTTGGGAATTAAGTGCTCAGATTCGAAGTTCACAGATCCTGCTGTCAAATGCTGCAACCAGGCGAATTCCTCTGACAATTAGAGAATCGGAAACTGCAATTCGCGATATGGCACTAATACTGTACCAAGCACAGCAGCTCCATTATGATAGTGCAACCATGATCATGAGACTGAAAGCCAAAATCCAAGCTCTGGAAGAACAAATGAGTTCTGTGAGTGAGAAAAGTTCAAAATATGGACAAATAGCTGCTGAAGAAGTCCCAAAAAGTCTCTACTGTCTTGGTATTCAGTTGACTGGTGAATGGTTCAGAAACTCAAATCTACAGAGGAAAACCAAGGACAGAAAGCAAATAGACATGAAACTGAAGGATAACAATCTCTATCATTTCTGTGTCTTCTCTGACAACATCCTAGCAACTTCAGTTGTGGTCAATTCAACTTCTATAAATTCCAAAAGTCCAGATAAGATTGTCTTCCATCTCGTAACTGATGAAATCAACTATGCTGCAATGAAGGCCTGGTTTTCTATAAACAGCTTCAGAGGAGTGGTCATTGAGGTTCAAAAATTTGCGGATTTTACATGGTTAAATGCTTCTTATGTTCCCGTACTTAAGCAGCTCCAAGACTCTGAAACTCAAAGTTATTATTTTTCTGGAAATAATGATGATGGCCGGACACCAATCAAGTTTCGGAACCCAAAGTATCTTTCTATGCTTAATCATCTGAGGTTTTATATTCCAGAAGTTTTTCCTGCCCTGAAGAAGGTGGTGTTTTTGGATGATGATGTTGTGGTTCAGAAGGATGTGTCTGATCTGTTCTCTATTGATTTGAATGGTAATGTTAATGGAGCGGTGGAGACATGCATGGAGACATTTCACAGATACCATAAATATCTGAATTACTCTCACCCTCTCATAAGAGCACATTTTGACCCTGATGCATGTGGATGGGCGTTTGGGATGAATGTTTTTGATTTGGTTCAGTGGAGGAAGAGGAATGTCACCGGTATCTACCACTACTGGCAGGAAAGAAATGTAGATCGAACATTGTGGAAACTTGGCACATTGCCACCTGGATTGTTGACATTCTACGGATTGACAGAGCCTTTGGATCCCTCGTGGCATATTCTGGGTTTAGGCTACACAAATGTTGATCCTCATTTGATAGAGAAAGGAGCTGTGCTGCACTACAATGGAAACTCGAAACCATGGTTGAAGATTGGGATGGAAAAGTACAAGCCCCTTTGGGAGAAATATGTTGATTATAGCCATCCCTTATTACAAAGATGCAATTTCCATTGATTTCAGACATAGGAGTTTCTTCTCTATCACGACGGAGTTGGTGCGTAAAGGAGATGTAGCCTTTTTGAGGTCATGAATGCTTGCATGATGACTTTGCAAGATCAAGCATGGGGATTGGTTGTAAGATGGGTAGTGTTTATTTGATCGTGTTGTAGTATAGATGATTTACTTCATTATAAGTCATTCAGAATTGTTAATGCTAACCACTATTCTTGAATAACTTTTTGTTGTTGTTGCAGTATCTGTGGTGTAGGTTGAACTGTACAACCTTGGTAGTTTATAGTATCCTTTTGATTTGGTCTCTTGTGCAATACATAGATAGGATATTGCCTTTTACTGCCTGGTATTGGACCTATTGCTAGGCAAAGTTTCTTACATCCTATCTAATCAAATTAATCATTTTCATCCACTCTTAAGATTTGTGCTTGGCTTACTTCCTTTCTTCACCTGCTGACATGACAACATATGCTTGTTTCAAGATTCAACCGCAACAAACAGGAATGATAAAGAAAATGTAAAGTCGATTTTTGATCTGATAGATTCCTATAAAGAAAAAGAAAAAGAAAATTGATAGAGAGAAATTAGGGCATGTTTACGTATCAGTAATGGGTATGGGAGGAAAGGGAATGATTTCCATTCCTGACTTCCCCTGCGTTTACTTGCAATCAGGAATGAAAAAATAAGTGGGCCCCACCTCAAAATCCGTAATCACATTCCCTCAAAACTAGGTATCAGATCGACTAGGGGGGACTAGTCGATACGATTCCCATTCCTGCTTTCTCTTATTAACTTCCAAAAATACCCTTACCACTTTACTATAATTCCAAAATAACTCAAACCCTAAAAAAAATAAAAATACACGCTAGAAGGAGTTCAAACAACTCAAACCCTTAACGTTACAACACATGTGACTTCTTTTGTGAATTTTATCTCACTTGATCAAAGATTTCTTAGCCAGGTTAGCTTGTCTAGCTTTTGGTTCAGAATAAATTGCTAATAATTTTCTTTGATAACGGATTCCCTCTTACTGATTAATTCAAAACCCCTTTTCCTATAGCTTTTGGTTTTGGGTGAATTTTATATATGTGATGTGGTGAAAATGTGTAGGGCATTTTAGTAATCAAATTAATTTGGATTCTGATTCATGAAAATTAGTAAACAATAACAATGGGAATCAACCCCATTCCTTTACTAATTTCGTATGTTTAGTAAACAGCTTAATGGGAATGATTCTTCCCATACCGATTCAGTAGTTCCCCGATTCCTAAATTATCTGATTCCTTACTTTCTCCATTACTGATACGTAAACATGCCCTTATAGTTATAAGGTGAAGCTAAATCGACATAATGATAGAGAAAACAGCGTTAAAACGAATATAAGGCTTTGTATCTTTTTGTACTACTTCTGCTTTAACATCTCTTAAATAAGATGAAGCTAAACACTAAGAACAACAAGGTCGTTGTAGTATAGTGGTAAGTATTCCCGCCTGTCACGCGGGTGACCCGGGTTCGATCCCCGGCAACGGCGCTCCTTTCCTTAAATTTTTTTTTCCCCCAAAAAAATTTGTGAACGTTAACTCCAGTGCTTCACAATCATTTTAAGCATCACCATAATACTCCCTGACGCATTACTCTTTCGTTACATGAAACAAAAAATGTTTCTTTTTATTATTATTATTTATATTCTGTGCAAGAAAAAAATAGGCACAAGATCGTTTAAAGACACCCTTTCATTACACTCAATATTCTTTGAAAATAATAAAAATAAAAGGTTATTTATAAATTCATTTAAAAGAACATTCACAAATATTGATTGGGTTGACTATTTCTTTGATATGAGATTAGTTTGCCACTTCAAATTTTGAGTTGAATCAACGAAAAGATAAAACAGGATTTTGATTGATTGGGTTCAGTTTCAAATTGGAAGAAGCTTGCATAGACACACACGCTCATGCTAATCACAAATTAACAACAAAAACACATTATTTATTTGACAAATGGCAGATGCCAATACAACCAAATCCTTCGTTAACTCTTAACTGCCGGCTTAATTGAATTACTTTGTACTGAGTCTCAGAGTCCCTAGTGTGATTCTTTATTCCATTTGTCTTCTACTTCCTAACGTCTCTTGCTTTACTCTCATGCAATCACTACTACTAGTACCCTTTTGAGTCTTTTATCACCGAAAACTGACGTTCATTTCCAAACAAAGTTATTTGTATCTAACCACGCATATATAGCATTAATACCATTAACAAGTTCTACTATTTTTATTAAAGAATTGGTTAAGAGACGTGTTACTTCTGTAACCGATGTTTTGTGTTCGAATCGCCTATCTTGTTATGTTATTGGTATATATGAAAAAAACAAAGTCATTATTTTGAATAACAATTAATACACTAGTTTCGTCTATTTACCACTTATTGCTAAGTTAGTCAACACAAGGGCATTATAGTTATTTCACCTCCAAAATCCCACAAAACCCCCCCTCATATGCCGGCGTAGGATCTAATTTGCCGCCATTTCAAGTGTGGTGGTTTGTTTTTGGTATCATCCCATCTGTTTCCAAAGAAACGCAGATATCAATTCTTCAAATCCTCACATACTC
Source organism: Prunus persica (assembly GCF_000346465.2). Taxonomy (NCBI): domain Eukaryota; kingdom Viridiplantae; phylum Streptophyta; class Magnoliopsida; order Rosales; family Rosaceae; genus Prunus; species Prunus persica. The sequence goes on from NC_034011.1 coordinate 22,895,419, forward strand.
TTTTCGCACCAGTAATCAAAAATTTCTCTCTCCCTCTCCTTCTCTCTCTAACAAATCATGAAGAAGAATGACAACAATCAAGTCGTCACAGAGCAATCTCACAAACTCAGAAGACCCAAATCCCGCGAAGTAAGCTCGCGGTTTATGTCATCACCAACTTCAGCCACTTCGCTCGAAACCACCACCAACCTCCCATCTCCAAACCAAGCCATCTCGCCAGTCCGGCGCAAATCCGGTTCGCCTTTCAACGAAACCCGAAAACCCAAAACCCAGCTCGATGACTTGGTGGGCCCCATCCGAGGACTATGGCCCTCTTCAACTTCATCATCAAACAAGAAGCTCGACACTCTAGCCGATCACCTTGGAAACGACAGGCTCAAAGATCATATCGAGGGTAAAAATTCAAACTTTGATAGGCAGAGAAGCCGCAGAGAAGTGGGTTTGTTCGAGAATGAAAAGGAGAAAGAGAGAGAAAGCGCCAAGGAAAATCACAAACCCATCATTGGTGGATCGATGAGATACCCGAGAAACTTCAAGTTTCTGGGAAAATCTACTTCCCCTTCTTCTTCGTCGTCTTCGAGTAAGTTTTCGAGTAATTCGAATGTGGTTGTTCCTGGGAGATTTTCAGTCGACGAAAATGCTCTGTATCAGAAACCGTCTCGGCGAATTTCGGATGGTTTGTCCGATACTCTTGATTCGGGATCGGAGTGCAGTGATGGCTGTTCAGGCCAGACTGTTGGGTCTCCAAATGCGGGTTCGAGTTCGAGAAAATTGGGCATGGGGGTTTCTTCAAAGTACATGAATGAGGTACCTTTAAGGCATCGAAGAGGGACATCGGATTCTAATCTCCCAAATCCGATATCAGGAGATAAGTCTCCGAAGTTGAACAAATTCACCATTAAAAATGTGATGAGGAGAGCTCATTCGCTGACGGGGGCGACGACACAATGGGCATTGTCACCGGGAAGAACAGGGTCGCCGACGATGTCTGTCGAGAACATGGGCCTACCGATGTCGTTTTCTAGCTTGAAGCCTCCCACTAGTCCCTCAAAAACCAAGGGGGTGGAGAAGTTGCTCAACTTGGGGTTGGACTTGTTCAAGAGTAAGAAATCTTCTTCGTCTAGCTCAGTGCTGGTAAGGTCTAATTCGGTTTCTTCAGCGCCAAGTATGACGGAGATGGGTCATCAACTTCGGTTGCTTCATAACAGATTGATGCAGTGGCGATATGCCAATGCTAGAGCTTATGTTGTGGATGAGAAGATATCTAATCAAGCACAGGTTATCTCTGATTCTAGTTCTACTTTGTGGGAACAATTTTTTTTATTTATTTTTATTCTCATGAGATTATGAGGTTACCATAGTTCAGTTCATAACTGGGAACTATTTGTTTTTCTATGATTTTTGCAGTCCAATGTTACATATGCTTGGGATAGTCTTATAAAGTTGCGACATTCCGTGCTACAGAAGAAACTGAAGCTAGAGAAAGAAAAGCTTGACCTGAAGCTGAATTCTATACTCCGATCTCAAGTCAGTAGCAAACAACAATCAATAAATATTTTGTTACAAGATTGATGGTGTGCAGATGTTTGGATTGATTCAAACAACCTGTGTTAAAATGTGACTGATGTGTTCGTAATTTGTGTAGCTTAAGCCATTGGAGTCTTGGGGAGATATGGAATGGCAACACATGGCAGCATTTTCCATGATGAAAGAGTGCTTATATTCTGTTGTCTGCAGAGTACCCCTCATTGAGGGTGCAGAGGTAGGCCAAAGGAAACTGATTGTAAGGTTTTGTTTTTGGCGAAAGAGATTTGTTTTGCTAACAAAGCCAAGCATTCTGCAGGTGGATATTCAATTGGCTGCTGTTGCTCTTCGACATGCTTCCGATCTCACAGCTTCCATGAAGTTGTTGCTAGCTACTTTCTCACCTCTGGTATACTTCAGTGGTTTGTAAGCTTATATACTACTACCTTGTTACCTGAAATGTGTGCAATGCGGACTCACATTGAACCCGATTCTTGAACAGGCGGAGCAGACTGTTCCCTTACTGTCTGAATTAGCAAAGGTGGTTGCGCAAGAAAAATTGCTTTTAGAGGAGTGTCTTGATCTTTCCAAGACCATATCGACACTTGAGGTAATAAAAGAACGCTATTCTTTTCAAAATCAAGAACTATACATGTTTAAAATTCGACCTACTAATGCTTAATGTCATACGAGTGGCTCAAAACTTCTCAGAAGTGACCTATTTCTTTTTATTTTGTGCGGACAGAGTCAGGAGAGGAGTTTGAAGTGTAGTATTATTCAATTGGAATTATGGAAACAGGAGAAAATTAAGCAGCAACAACTAAAACAAGAAGATATAATGTCATGATCTATCTATTTCAACATTAGATAGCACGAGGCTAAGTGACATCATCATATTGTCTAGAAATCATGACCCGGGAGATGATTCGTGAAAAGTACCATTGTAGTGTATATGTGAGTACAAGCTTCTGTAAATGAGAAAGAAAATTTTGATCATTAGCTGATGGACATATTCCTTTTTTTGTAATATCATTTTTTATGATCATATATATAAACTGGCTCTTATTTGATTCTGCTTTTATCACCATGTGTACTTGTAGGCCTATAGTTGCAGCATATTCACTTCAGCTTGCTTCTAACTTTCCATGTAATATGTTTCCATGACATATGAGTAATTTAATCAGCCCTGCATTGTAAATCTGCAATGCCATGTTTTAAATTATTGTATTTCACTTGCCAAACCACAAATCTACAGGGGCAACACTACAAATGTTTAGTGCTCTTCATGTTTCTTTTATTTAATCAATTTGGTCAACACGTACTTATGTTTGACAGTTTGAGGCCAGATCTATTGGAACGCAAGTCAACTTTCATTTAGATTACTGTTTGAATTTGCAATCATGATCATTGAGATGAAAATCAATGACAAAGTCAAACCCAATTCAAAGGGTGTATCAAGAAGGAGAAGCAGCCATGTGGCAATTCATGGGCAACCATGAATTCCTCCCTCTCCTATAATGTTGGTCCTCAGAAAAGTGAAAAATGCTATGACCCTCTCACCAGTCCGTACCTCAAACAAGTTTCTCCTGCCTACCAAACAGCAAAGCTGAGATCAAGATAAGCTGCCAAGATGAACGATCTGTTTTTGAGCGATTCGTTCAAAAGATACAAGGACCTCGAACACCAAGTCTGCATTGATGATATGCAGGCAGGTGGTGAGGCCTGGAAAGAGACTGTCAATCTTGATGGATTCTTTAAGGAGATAGAGAATGTCAAACATGACATGGGAGCTGTAGTGCAGCTTTACAAGCGGTTACAGGAAGCCAATAAGGAGAGCAAACTCATCCACGATGCCAAATCCATGAAAGAGCTTAGCGCCAGGATGGATTCTGATGTTGAGCAGGTATTGAAGCTGGTTAAAATCATCAAGGGGACGCTGGAAACACTTGAACTCTCCAATGCTGATCAGCGTAAACTTCCCAGCTGTGGAGCAGGGTCATCTTCTGATCGAACAAGAACTTCAGTACTTAGTGGCTTAGCAAAGAAGTTCAAGGACATGATGGATGACTTTCAAGGCCTCAGAACCAAAATGGGATCCGAATACAAAGAGACAGTTCAAAGGAGGTACTTCACAATAACAGGTGAGAAGGCCAATGAAGAAATGATTGAGAATTTGATATCGAGTGGAGCGAGTGAGACATTGCTTCAGAAGGCAATTGAGGAGCAGGGTCGTGGCCAAGTTTTGGACACTGTTCAAGAGATCCAAGAGCGGCATGATGCCGTGAAGGAGATGGAGAAGAGCCTCATTGAGCTCCACCAAGTGTTCCTAGACATGGCTGCACTGGTTGATGCACAAGGGCAGCAGTTGAATGACATAGAGAGCCATGTGGCACGTGCCAATTCGTTCGTCAGGCGAGGAAATCTGCAGCTTGAGGTAGCTAAGGACTATCAGAAGAATAACAGGAAGTGGGCTTGCATTGCCATAGTTATTGGCACCAGTGCTGTTATCATTCTTCTTTTACCTGTTTATCTTCACTTCAAGAGTTAACAAAAGATGCAATTGCCTTCTGGAGTGACAAGAAATTGATTGAGTTGTTCGTTTTCCAATTCATTGGACAAGCTTGCTCCATATTTTAATTCCTTTTTTTCTTATAAATCTTTCTATGGCACATAGAAGCAGGAATATTCATTCAAGCAGATTTGTATTCTCTCTACGTTTTTACTTGACTAGATTTACATGGTATGAAATATAATTCCCCTGTATCGCTTAAGTTCACTTTGAATGAATGCAAAGTAACAAGTACTTGTGACTATGAGAAGCTATTGTTTCAAACGCAACGCAAAAACCTAAAAGCTCATACAAACACGATTTATATACAAGTAGATGAGTGGCCTTCCTTGTGTGCTAGGCTCATATCAGAGTAAAGGAAATTCAAATACAAAATTTCGATTAGGCATGGTACATTCTCCGTTATGAACAAATATTATTCAACTACATTTTCAAGTCTTGCATATCTTCTCAAGAACATTGGATGGGCCCAATGAGTTAATTTTAAGAGTAATTCTTTGATTCGACCCACAAAATAAATAATGGGACCTCTCATTGGGATCCACTAAAGTAGGGCCGTATGAGACCCCAATGCAGGGAGCTCCCTTGTGTGCATCTGCGGCCAGACGGGTGAGGTGATGCGTTAGTGCGGACCGGAGAATTTCTCCAGTTTTGGGCTTACAGGCCTTTTGGTCTAAACTTCAGAAACTAACCCAAGTATCCAACGCTCCATTAGTAATTCGCGCAAACGACGACGTTTTTGCGCTACTTGTAGTCATATGACGCATAACTCATAAGCAAGCATTTCCTCGTTTTTCTGTGTCTCGCTCTCCTCTTCGTCTACCTCTCATCTCTGAAGCTCAAAGCCATGGCTACTTTAGCGGCGGCTGCAGCTCGTCAATTCGCAACTTCGAGTCGAATCTCTTCGGCTAGAACCTCGTCTCAAGCATCGAATCTAATCCAAAGGCGTGGCCTTGCCGGCGCTGCTGGTAAACCGTAGATTCCGTAGATTCAATATTGTGTTCTTCCATTACTTGATTCCCGATCTAGAGTTTTGAGCTGATTTTATTTCGACAAAAAAATTTGAACTTGCAGATCATCATGGACCCCCAAGGGTTAACGTCTGGCAAGACCCATTGAGCCCATCCAAATGGAAGGAAGAGCATGTCAGTCCCTCTCTCTCTCTCTCTGTGCTTCGTTTTCCTTTTATCTTAAATTTCATTGTTCTTTTTATAAATTTATAGTCGTGGTATTCGTTTTCAAGAAATTAGTTTCTTGTTGAATTTTAATGGGTTGTGATGATTTTGATGCCTTTTTTAGGTTTTCATTTTACCCAATTGTTTGGAATTGACATTCGTCAAGGAAAAATCTTTATGGCTTAAGATGTAGAATAGCAGCATAAACAGCAAGTTATCACAAAATGCATTCCGGTTGTTTTGGGTTTGAACCTTTTCCCCTCCAATTTGAGGCTTGTCTCGGTCAAAATTACGAAACTTGGCTTCATTTTAATTTGGATCAACTACATAGAACCCCCAATGTTAACATTTTTATTAGTTAGATAAGCAATGTTAACATTTTTATGGGTGCTGAGTTATGATTCTCGTCTGAAAAGACGTGCTAACAAGAGGCTGTTAGCTATGGAAAAGTGGTTTTACACATTACCTTGTTGAAGTTCGTTAGCTTTGTTCTTGAACCTTTGGTATAATAGAAATTACTGGGCACATAAAGTTGTTTTCTTGACTGGAATCTGTACTTTTGCAGTTTGTAATTGTCTCCTTATCTGGCTGGGGTCTACTCATCTTTGGGGCTTACAAGTTCTTCACTGGAGGCAAGGGCAAAAAGGAAGAGGTACTTCAGATTTCTTTAACCCATAAGTATTAGGATATGTTATGGTTGGTTGTGGGCTTAGGCATCAGATATGCAAAGCAACATTGCTGTGTTTTTTTTTTTTTTTTTTATATTTTTTATATTTAATAAATATATTTTTTATATTTAATATTTTTTAATTAGCACTGTTTTCGATGCAGAAGGATGTGTGTCGTAATTTTGTGTTATCAATCAGATATGCCTTTATATGGCTGCTCCCTGTCGCAATCTAGTGAGATGTTGTAGTTTTACATTGTTTCCAGCATCTAGGTTTTGTTAAATCTGTGCATGCTTAAAAATAAGTAGGATGCCAAAAACATAACTAGAGAACTCACGTTGCGTCTCTCACTTTATACTCTTACAATAAATGATTGTTCTCCTTTTGTCCTGTCGTCACATTCCCTGCTTTATATTGTATGTTTTTGGTGTTATGATATAGATGGGCTTGGTAATCTATAGTTAGTGGTTCACCTCTAAGAAAATTTGCAAGATGACACTCTTGTTTGCAATATTCAAGTTGTTCACATATGGCAATTGGATCACATTATTACGGGGTGTTGCTTTGCTAATTGCTACTAATGCCCTACATAGAGCTAGCTATGGATCAGGTTAGGGAATTTAGGCTGGGTCAGGGTCTTGTAGAGTACTTCTGTGTGAAGCACGCAATGCAGTGTGCCTTTTCTTCTGTGTTTATTGGTTGGACAATCCTAGTAACTCTAGGATCAGGGAGAAAAAAAAAACTAATTTTGATTGAACCAGGTAAACATAGCTGAGAGTGTAGTTTAGCATTCCAGTATGGAGTCACCGATGTAAACTATTGTGTTGTTTTGTGATGTACTTTTAGCTTTTGCTGACTAATTCTTGTTTTGGTTCAGAAACTGGCGGAAGCATCGCACTGAGGCTTGGAGTTTTAGATATTCCCAGAACTTCTTTGAAATAACGAGTTTGCTTGGATATAATGCCTTCAAATTTCATTTTCTTTGTCAGCAACTGATTTTTGATCAGTCTATGGAGATCGATACATTGAAAAAATATCGAGGTTAATGGCTTTGTTGGGAGTTTATGCCCTGTCCAATTATGTCTTTTTTGTAGTTACTTTTATGATTCGATGCATTAACCTTTCATGTGTCAATAAAATAATGACATTCTCCTTCCTAGTTCAAAAATCTTTTGATGGCTTTAAAGGGCAGTTAATTATGCTCTAGAGAAGTAACCCCAATCAGACCCTTAACTTATTGTTGGATTCAATGGAAATTTATTCGCAAGTAAATTGTCATTTTCAGTAAATTAGAAAAGCCACTCAAACACAAGAACAGTGTATACTCCAATTTCATAATATCTGCCTTTATTTTTAAAGCAAGTCAGCAACTCGTATCGAAGCGATTCTTCAATTTCTGGGAAATATTTTTATGGTAAACTCTTTAATAGCGCAAAGTTGTTTTTCTAGTCTGCAGTTTCGTTTTCTGGGGAGTTCTTAAACCAAATGAATCACTCTCTTGGCTATTCAGGGATGTTAAATGCTAAAATCCGGGTTTGTAGAATAAATACACCAGATTTCAGTTCACTCTGGCTTAAACATGCTAACCAAACATAACTAGCAATAAAAGCAGATATCCAACACTTCCTGATTAAACTGAAGTCTTAAGAACTTGCTACATCTGCTAAAATTCAGACTCATCTACTTCCTCCCTGTACTCTTCTTTATCTTCTTCCAAATTGGAACCAGATAATTCATCAAAGACATTATCATCAGTTGCATCTTTTTCTTGTTCCTCTGCATCTGCAACTTCCAAATCTGCTGGCAAGTCCTGCGTATCGGCAGATTTCGTTTTTTCAGCACTATTTTCTGGTTTCTTGATATCCCTGTTGTTTAGGTTCTGTTGTTGCATGTTAATGGCTTCATGGTCTTCTGATTTTCCAACTTCAAGTCTCTGTTTGCTATCACCTTTAAGTCTCCTGTTTGAAGCTGCTTCCTCTAAGTCTCCACTGTCCATAGACCCATTCTGACCATCTTTGCTGAATCTTGTACTTCTCACACTTCCTACACTTCCCACTCCGTTGGTTTTAAAATTTCCCCTGTTCCCCAACCTCCTGTACTTAGCAATTAATCTCGATTTCTTACGTCTATCGCCACTAATAAAGCCATGCTTCCCTCTCACTCTTCTAGACCTTCCACTGTTGTCAGAGTTGTCTTGCATTTCCAACTTCATCCCACCATTAGGAGGCGCATGAAGTTTCTGACTCTCATTGAGTTCAGAGTTTTCAATATTTCCATCATCTTTTCCATTAGTGTCACTAATTGCCTCAGCTGCATTTGCCAGGTTACTTTCCTCACCATCTTTGAAATTCTCACCTCTCTTTCCTTGGCCCTCCTCTTCGGTGTCCCCTTTGATATTCCCGTCTTTAGGGTTCATGAAATTCTCTGACTGTTTGCTCATCATTTCTCTCCTATCAGTTTCTCCCTCTCCGTTTCCAATTTGATCGTCTACTTCTGTTGTGTTCTCACCCTGTCTAAGACGAATGGATTTATTCCCACTTCCACCTTCACTTGGCCTTTCTTTCTCAATGTCCTTGTTAGAGATGGTGGATTCTTGCAATCGATCAGCCTCTTCTGTAGTCTCAGTCACCTCTGTTTTCCCTTTTCCTGCCACACTTTCAGACAAGGTTAGATTTACAGCTGGATTTGATGGATCATCAGTGCTCACCCACGAGACCTTAACCGGGTATTCAAGATGTTGTTTCAAATCTTCAACTTCAGCTTCTTTTTTCTTCAAGATTTCTAATAATTCCACCACTTGAGGATTCTCATTCTCCACGTTCACTCTCTGCATTTTGATTTCACTCTGCTTCTCCTCAAGTGCGGCCTCCATGGTTTGTAGCTCCTCTTTAAGCGAATCAATGGTGGACTTCAACTCCAAGACTCTTCTGTCAAGCTCCATCTTTTGGGTTCTAATGGAGTATAGCTTCGTTGTCATCTCTTCGTTCTTCCTTTTCAACTCTTTGGCGTAGTATCTCTCCTTCTGTGAGGGTAAACAAATAGCAAAATATCACTAAATAGAATCTCATTAGCCATACATGCTAATTGTGTTTAATAATACGCTTCGTAATCAATAATTAATCATCCACCCCTTCTCCCCTTGAGAGAAAGGCACTAACACTAGGACGTTATTGTAGCGGTATTCCAAGCAAATCACGTTTGGAATACCGCCAAAATGACATCCTCATTGCATGGAAGTTCTTCTCCCCCAACTCAACGGCACCCCCAAATTAAGACCCAAATAAAATAATTGGTCACTGATTAAATTAGTTAGGTGTTTTGGTAATTCGTCCATCGATATGCCATCAATTTTTTACTTTTTTTCTACAGGGGAGGGGACACAAAGTGAAAGTGCTTTTCAAAGAGCTTCTGGATCTGCATGTCGATTGAAACAGCAACATGAATACATAGCAATTAACAGCTCAAAACAAGCACTGGTTTGCAAGCCATAATTTTCTGGGTGATTTTCTTTAAGGAGAAAACTAAAAACTCAAAAGGGGAGATGAGGGCATGTCAGCATGTGCTTAATTAGTAGGTGGCGTGCAAAGAGAGAGATTGATTTGTAGTTTTGTAAAGGGGGTTGCGTTCAAGAGAGAGAGAACCTGTAAAAGGTGGTGAAGAGAAATGAGGTCGGTGTCTTTCTCTTTGAGGAGGAGGTTGAAGATGCGCCTCTCCCTGAGCTTGTGAAGCACCATCACCCCAAGCAATGCTGCCCCAAATGCCATCACCAACATCAATCCATATGGCCTCCCTCTGCTGCTGTTGTTGCTGCTTCCATTCCCATTCCCCTTAGCCATCTCTCTCTCTCTCAATGGGTCTCTCTCAGAGTGATCTCTCTCTCTCTCTCTCTCTCTCTCTCTCTCAGTCAGTCATAATAATAATGATTAATATTAGAGGTTAATTAATTCATATAAGCATGTTGCTTGTCATGCAAAAAGGACCCTGCAACTACCCTCTCTGTCTCTCTCACAAGAAAGAACTCACAAAGAGCGGAGTTAACAAGGATGAAGTCAAGTGTGAGTAAGCATGGGAACTGTGTCCAGAGCACTGATTCTGGAAACTCCTCTTTCCCTTTTCACATATTTATTTATTTATTTCTTTGAGCATTCCCATGTTCTCTTTCAAAATTACAACAATGTCCCTCATTTTTTCCATGGGCGTGTATGATTTTACTCGGGCTTCTAGTCCCTCAATTTCCCATGCTGTCTGTCTACGGAAAATTGCCTTTGGATCAAGATGAGATTGGCACACTTTACACAACATTGACAATTGCCATACAAAATCATTAGAGTAATTAGAAAGTTGATTAAGGCAGTTTGTCTGTTGCTTACATTCAAGCTTGAATTCTCATTTTCATAAATTAGAATATTAGAATACTTTAGACTATCGCTGCTAATGAAGTCTGGTTAAGTGAAAAAGAGTCTTAATTTGTAAACTAATGATCTCAAATTCGAACTTCTATGACACTTTGGTAATGTGTGTGAGAAAACCCCTTCAGTTAGACTCGCTTAGACTATCATTTCTTTTTTAAAAATTAATTACATCCATTCCAGATTTATAGTAAGAAAGTCCCAACTTAGAAGCCCATATTTCTAACCAAAAAACAAAAAGGTAGAAGCCTGTATCTTGTGAATTGGGCTCTAAGCCTTGTGGCAGCAGAAATTAACAGCGACTCCAATGGGCTATGCCTACCTTCAAGCTTGACCCATTTAAACCAAAACCGAAATTTTTGATCCCAATGCATAACCACCACTTGAGCTTGAGGTCAAGATCAAGGCCTCTAAGTGAAGTTGTCCCCGGTGAGGGCTTCAAGGAGTCTTCTCAAAAGTCCCAGGCCCAAAGAAAGCCCAAAAAATCTGTTAAGAAGAGAAATAAGGATGTTGGCTGTGGAGAGGCAGATTCTCACTTTAAAATCAAAGCATTTGTTCTCTGTTAAACGATCAATTTGAAAAACCCAAAGGCGCTGTGATATTTCAGGTACCTCTTGCATCAATTTTGATTAGCCTTGTCTTTGTTTTCGGTCCCATAGATTGGGATTTTAGGGTTACACGTTGAAAACCTGGGGATTGAGAGTGTTTTTAATTTTAAGATTTTAAGATTTTACTTTTTTTCTTTATTTGTCTTTAATATTTATTTTCAAAATGAAATAATTTGTTAACCGAATTGCCCTTCCACAACTAACAGAAATTAAAAGAAATTGAGAGAAATTGAGGATTGTTTGTTCTCCATAGTTATGCTCCATGGAAGACATATTAGAACCAGCTGTGAATCTCGTTGAGAACCTACATAAAAAAGGCTTCGATGAAGGCTACGGAGACGGCCTAGTCGCCGGAAAAGAGGAGGCAAAGGAAGTGGGCCTCAAGCACGGCTTTGAGGTGGGCGAGGAGCTCGGCTTCTACCGGGGCTGCGTGGACGTGTGGAACTCTGCAATCCGGGTCGACCCGACACCGTTCTCGCTTCGGGTCCAGAAGGGTGTGAAGCAGATGGAGGAGTTGATTGAGAAATACCCAGTTATGGAACCCGAGGACGAGAGCGTTCAAGATGTAATGGAGGCTCTGAGGTTGAAGTTCAGGGCGATTTGTGCTTCAATGGGTGTGAAATTGGAGTATAAGGGGTATCCGGGAGCTGCTTCTGAAGCTAAGCAGTTGTCGTATTGAGTTGGGTTCTTGTCGTTTTACTGTAATGGGTTAGTCTCAAGTTGATGTTTTGGTTGAGGGAGGAGTGTGAGTTGGTCAATTGCTTTCTGGGTTGTGCTTGTGAGTGTTCCTCCTGGTCTAGTTCTCTAATCTTCGTCTAGTTTTAGATTTGTTCTTTACTCATAGAGTTTCCTATTATGTATTGCTGAAATTATGATATGATTCTGGTTTTGTTCTTCATGGTAATCTGATGAACTCTATTGTTTTCTATATGTTGAGTCTCAGTAAATTAACTGCAAGACAAGGTTCTTTGGCAATTTCATATAGCTTTTATAAACCTGGACTTCCCATTGCATCAAATTTATAAACACTATTGCAAAGCATCCTTCATTGCAAATTTAGGTTGTGCTCAGATTCTTTTATCACCAGCCACTAGTAGCTAGCTGAAGTAGTGGCTAAGGTTAGAGGATTTTGTGGTCCGAGAGAAACTATGGCCACACTGTTTTTGGATGGTGTCTGTTCATTGTGGTAATCGGTTGGGTTTTTCTGCAGCTACTGATAAGCAGGGAGGAGAGAAAATGTTGAAGTCGATGCTTGGTTGCTGCAAGGTGTACATTTCTGAAAGCAGAAACAGGGCTGCGCTGGAGGCCATTGAGCGAGCTGCTAAGCTTTTCTCAGAAGCACCCATTGTCAATAAGTTTGAAGATGAGACTTACAACAGAGTTGGTTACACTCTTGTCTCCAAGTTGGCTCCAAAGCCATCTGAGGATCCTTGTCCCTTGAGGATGGCAGTGCTTGCCATGGTTAAGGCTGCTTTTGAAACCATCGACCTTGAGATGCATTGTGGAAGTCATCCCCGGCTCGGAGTTGTGGATCATATATGCTTTCACCCCCTGCTTGGTGCTTCTTTGGACCAAGTGGCTGGGGTTGCAAACTCTTTGGGGGCAGATGTTGGCTCTAATCTTCAAGGTTTGCTCCGTTGACTGTGTGACCACATTATGTTGTCGATAGTAGTAGAATGATGAGCAAATATGCTTTTAAAGATGATTAACTGGAAAGTAGAAATCATCTGGCTATGTTAAGCTATGTGATTATTAGCAACAGTCAAATTCAAATTCAAATTCAAATTATATGGATGGAAATCAGTTTATATTCTACATGGATTGCTGATAATCTCAAATGTAGCCTGCAGTCCCTACCTTTCTCTATGGAGCTGCCCATGAAGAGGGGAGGACACTTGATTCAATCAGAAGAGAGCTGGGTTATTTCAGGCCAACTTCTAGTGGAGAACAGTGGGTTGGGGGGCCAAAATCGGAATACTTGGCGCTGAAGCCGGACAAGGGACCCCCTCAAGTGACTCAGGGAAAAGGTGTCATTGTGATTGGAGCAACCCGGTGGGTTGATAACTATAACGTCCCAGTTTTTTCTACTGATATTGCTGCTGTTCGTAGAATTGCGAAACAAGTGAGTGGCAGAGGAGGTGGACTTCCTTCAGTCCAAGCCATGGCACTTGCACACGGTGAATGTGTCATTGAGGTAGCTTGCAATTTGTTGGAACCGGAGAAAGTGGGAGGAGATAGGGTTCAGCTTGAAGTTGAGAGGCTTTCAGAGGAAGAGGGGATAAGAGTGGGGAAGGGCTACTTCACTGATTTTTCTCAGGAAAAATTAATTGAAAGTTACTTGCTGTCAGGTTGCTGTGTGTAAACTTGTTCTTTCATGTATCCTTGTGAGGCTACTGATTCTTGAATTGTCCAATGTATGAAATTTGGATGGTTCTATTGGCATTATATTTGAAAATCGCTGAGGCTTTGATTTGTGTAAATTTTTTGTCATAATAATCCCAATGAAATTGCTATTAAAATAATAATAATAATAATAATAACCCCAATATTAGGAGTGTGCAATGGGATACATTCCGTCCAATAATGTAACAACACGTAGGGTAATTTTTTCCCGTATTATTGTGTTATTGATATGAGATAAGAAAACACTCTTATTCTCGTTAAAAGAAATGTTTTTTTTGCAATTTTAGGAATGTCTTGCAGAAGAACAAATTTATTTAGTTTTAGCTAGAAACAGCTGTTGCTCATACTAGTCAAACAAGATTTAAGGCCTCTCTTTCAGCATGTGTTGGATCGCACAAACTATCTGAGACAAGCTTTGATGAATAAAATCAAAAGAGTTTCTTTCAATATGATAAGGCCAATGCACCCGTGATGAGACTACATAACTTGTCTGGTTGAAGCTTCTCCATCTGCCGTTGTCAACTCTCACTGTCCAAACATTAGTTTCTTTCCCAATTTTTAATTAACTTGAAGCTTTGGCGTTGTTCTTGGAATTTATTATTTGAATCCTATCTGTTTGTTGTTCTTAATCATGTATTTTTTTAGTATAATTATGGAAGTCTATTTGGTGCTTACTGCTTAGTAGTAGTACCTCACCCGACAAAGCATGGCAAATTCTTATCCACACTAATAATATTAGATTGGCTGCATAAATCCTTTTCATCTATTAGATAGATAAGCGATAGTCTAAATTACAAGAGAGGAGGACTTCTCACATGCACACAACTATGATGTCGTGGTAATTCAAACCTTAAACCTTTGGCCTGCAAGTTAAGGTTATTTTCCACTAAACTAGACTCTATTGGTAGATAGACCGCACATGATAAACCTTCTGAATGGTAGTTGAAATTTTGTGACAGAATTGTTCGTTTGGTTGATAGAGTTTTGGAGCCACAAATTATGTGGCCAAAGGTCTGGCTTTGTGCCAAAAGGGTTCATAGATAAAATGACATGTCTGTCATCCGGTCATATTGTTTGCCACAATCAATGGGAAATTTGATTCTGCAGCTTATATTCATGGCATTGCGTGTTGGGTTTAGGGCTCCAATTTCATCTTGACATTAAATAACTTTTGTAAGCAAACTTATCCAAAAAGCAAAACTTACCAAGATTGCAATTTGTAATGCTAACACGGTCTGCTTATTGTTTGAAGAACTCTTACTTCAAAGGAAACAGCCACAGGAAAGAGGAAAAAAGTTGCCTCGGATGAACTCTTACTTTAAGAGAAATACTAGTGTGAAATGGGAATAACACTATTTTTCTATCCCGGTCAATTACAGTATGCCATATATGACAATTTTTTCACTTAACATAGCATAGCATGATTGGTCAATATCCTTATTTCACGCAAGTTTTTCTGCTTACGTTATACTTCTTTCAAGAAAAGATGCCCATACGTAAGATAAGTACAATATTTGGGATGCTTTCTTTACAATTACACATGGCTTTCTAGCTTGTATACTTATACTTAGGTCTTGTGTAAGAGTGCCAAGAGAGAGATAATTTATCATGTGGTGTTATTATAACGGATGGTGGTGATTAAAAAAATACATCACATTCACCATATGGTTTATGCTTTCAAAAGGGTTTGGTCATTTTCATTTATTATTATTATCGAGCATGGACTTGTCAAATTGTGGGGGCACATGCTTACACGGATGCTGCCTCAATGCTGACTCACAGCATTGTTCTTATATATGCGCCTTCCCTGTCTGTCAGGTCTCGTGAAACAGACACTAACTTTAGCTGCTGATTAAACATTGGAGAGAAGAAATGGATCAAAGCCCAGCTTGCAAGGTACGGACTTGTTAAAGTTATTGAAATTGAAAGATTGATCATCTCATCTTCTGTAGTTTTCTTTTTCCTTTCTTTTTTTTTTCATCATCATCTTCTTCTCTGTTTTGGCAGAAGAATAAATCATCTAGTCTCCTTAGTTTCTCATATGGTTCTTCTTGTGTTTATTTGTGTCATGCCTAGTTGCTAGTTCAACGGCAGAATCATTCGTCAAGTTTGTGGCGATTATATGTGTGATTTATGAATTAATTGAAACCAACCCATTCTTCAATAATGCAGCAGCTTCTTTTCAAGTATAACTTAGTAGCTTACTTTACTCTTTGCATAATGTTCATCAAACAAATTAAGATTTCTTAGAAATGTTCATCATGCATTTGGATTCTGGTCTTGGGGGCTACGGAGAGAGAGAGAGAGAGAGAGAGAGAGGAAAGAAAAAAAGGATCCACAAGAAGACAGACTAATAATGACAATGACTAAATAACAAAAATACTGGCCATACATTCGTCAGTTGGCTAAGTGGAAGCTTCATGACATATGTTGTGATTCACGTGAAGACGATTTGCATAATTAAAGTGTGATTAGTTTGAAAAGTCAGAGTCTAAGATGATGTTTCAAGATAATGTTCCGCTATTATATTTTTGTTTAGTGACAAAATGCCCACTGGATCTCTGTGGTGGGTTTTTAGTTCTATTAGTTCAAAATGAGTCCTGCCATTCTAACCGGCGACATATATGAAGTAAATTTTATGTACATTATCCTCTTATTGTCTCACTCGAACACTTCGATAAAGATGATGTCGTTTTTGACACCAGGACAAGAAGAAGAAAACCATAGACCAGTCCATGCTACTCTGCTGTAAGCTTTACATATCTGAATCGCGCAACCACGCTGCTCTGGACGCCATTGAACGTGCTGCCAGGCTCGATCCAGAGTCTGTCATTGTTAACAAGTTTGAGGACCGAGCTTACAATAGGGTCAGGTACACTATTGTGTCCTATGTTATGCATGATAGCACAGGGAGTGCCATATATAGCCCCTTGCAGCAAACTGTAATGGCCATGGCTGAGGCAGCCTTTGGAGCCATTAACCTTGAGCAGCACTCCGGGGCTCACCCTCGGCTAGGGGTTGTCGACGACATTGTCTTCCACCCGTTGGCTAGGGCATCTCTGGATGAAGCTGCTTGGCTTGCCAAGGCAGTGGCAGTGGACATTGGCAATAGGTTCCAAGGTTGGTCCTATCCTAAGCTTTTAAAGTAACTCTTTTAGTCAAGGAAATGTAATCCTTCATGCTTAATTAACTAATAAGCTTTCTTTTATACTGATTGCAGTGCCAGTATATCTGTATGCTGCAGCACACCCTACAGGCAAGGCCCTTGACACCATCAGGCGTGAGCTTGGCTACTACAGACCCAATTTCATGGGCAGCCAATGGGCAGGATGGACAATGCCAGAAATCCTCCATGAAAAGCCTGACGAAGGGCCAACTAGTATATGCCCCGCCAGAGGCATCTCGATGATCGGGGCACGTCCATGGGTTGCCTTGTACAACATACCCATATTGTCCACGGATGTTGCAGCCACTCGACGGATTGCACGGATGGTGAGTGCCCGAGGGGGCGGACTCCCAACTGTGCAAACACTGGGCCTTGTTCATGGTGAGGACTCCACAGAGATAGCTTGCATGCTCCTAGAGCCCAACCAGATTGGAGGGGACAGAGTCCAGAACCATGTTGAGATGCTAGCGGCTCAAGAAGGGTTGGATGTGGAGAAGGGTTACTTCACTGATCACTCACCAGATATGATTATTGAAAAGTATATGAAACTAACTTCTGAAGACACAAACTAATCAGAAGAACTTGTTTGGACAATGTGATCCAAGAGAACAAACTAAGGGGTGAAGAACCATGATGCCAAATGGAAGTTGCATGCTTGCATATTCTATTAATATATCTAAAACAAAACTCACTGTCATTTTACATCAGCCTTGTAATCTATGGATACATTAATGTACACTTGGGCTTTCCAACTCTTACTTCTGCTCTGTCATGTACATTGCTTTTTCTGGAAATCTTCAGACAACAGTGTCTGAAGCAGCTCTTGGAACCTCACAGCACCAGGACCTGGCCTAAACACTGAATCATTACCACGCACTGAGCATGGGTCAGCCCCACCTTCTGGGTTGCCTATACACCAAGCCCCAGGCGCAAACCGGCTTTTTCGACCGAGAAGTTCTTTATCAATTTTGTCCAAGACAGGGTCATCCCTTGCAAATTTTCGAGCAAATGGAGCATTGCTCTTTACCATTTTGTCAAAGTCCTTCATAGACAACGAGATGGGGTGCTGCTTTGGAGGGCTGTCCCAAGCAATGTAATGGAGATCATGGCTTACTGCAGTGTGGCGAAATTCCTCGTTGTTGCAAATAATAGTATGAAAATAGCCTTCTGGAGAAGAAACAAAATTGGTGTAATACATAAGGATAGTACGTGGTAGGTTATCCCAGCCCCATATACAATATTCAAGAAATGATCGCGATAGCATTACCCAAGCTGAACCTGCACACAAGGAAAAATAAAAAACTAGTGTTAAAACTAACTTAGAGAGAGATTCATTGCTAATTGCAAAACGAAAAATCAAAGTCATAAATTACTATAAAGCTAATGTCATTTTGCAGAAGAAACGGTTTTTTAACATATAACTTTGTCTATCTTCATTCTATTTTTCCCTCTCTTGGGGTTGAGGGAGTAGTTCAGCTGGACACAAGACATAGCTTCCATTCAGGGCTAATCTGAGGGACACTCTTGTAGGGCTCACTCCGTATTGTATTTCACTAATCCAACCCATCTATTTTTTAGATAATCATTCAAAGATCATCTCTACAAAAAAACACTGGAATCCAATATCATTTGACCACTCAATTGAGTTATTGACATTTTAGTACTTCTTGAAGCACCGTGTTCATTGATTTTGTAGGACACAATTGGATGTCGAAACGGTTTCCAATTTGTCTAATTTTTTGCAAGGATGATCTATGAACGTAGACTTAAAAAACAGATGGTTTGGATCGTTGAAAACAAATTCGTAGGTGACCCTAAAAGGTGTATATATATATATATACACATACAATATAAATCATTTTAGCTGATCCTTCTAGATTGTTTCAGAGTTGAATTACCCAATATGCATACAGTTTGATTTGCATGAACAACACACGTCAAACTAAAAGAAAAGAAACGCATTTCAACATTTTTCAATATGTTTCTGCTATGTAAATTTTTATAACCATTCAACAAGCAAAGGTGCAATAAAACATTTCCAGGAAACAACAATGGGATAGAAATTACCAATTTTAATTACCTGTAAACAACTTGAATGATGTAGGAAGTGATCGGCGCTGAGTGGTCCATGCAAGGTCAGATTTTTTTGATAAGTACAGGCCTGGATCAATTATGATTGGTTTTGCTCTTTGATTCCTGCAAAACAAGAGATTATAGCATAATCATGATAATAAAATACAAAGATAGAATAGTTTCTTATTGGGCTCAATACATTTCACTTACAGTTTCCATCCAGTAATCTGCATAAGTTCAATAAAGTTGAGGTTTCTAGACAGATTGGAGAAAGCATGAAGCAAATCTGCACAATTAGGAAACAGATCAGGTAACATGAGACTGATATTCCTCACATGACATACATTTAGATTATATCAAACAGGCAGACAGTTTAATACAAATATGGTTCGCTAGTACATAAATAACAATGCCATGAGACTTTAGGGTAAATCAACAGGATAGAGCAGTTGTCACTCCTAGGACCAAATAAATGCCCATAAATGAAAGCCGAAACATAGACAGGCATCACTAGCTCAATGTTCCAAAGCAATATATTTTGAAAACTACTGTACCCCTTTTATAAATGCCTCGTTACTTATAGGATTCTGGTACACCTTTGATAGACTATTTCATACAAAGGAACAGCAGTGTGCAGATAGCACGCCATTAGTCAACGAGGACAGGCTTCATCACATATTCGAATAAAGTGTCAATTCATCAGGTATTAGCACAACATTGAATATTAGAAGGCAAAATTTAGGGCTATATTGGTGGGCATGTCATCAGAAACAGTTTATGAGGTACTTTTCACTATCCAAGTTCATAAGCAAAACATTGAATAATAATCATTTTTTGTTGAATTTGTTTTGCTGACATGGTAAGGGATAAAAGTATACATTGAATCAGCAAAACATTCTCTGCTACCACACTAAAATGGATGAAAATCCATCATAATTAGAAATAACGTAGTGGACAATACACAAATTCATGCTGCATAAAAATGCCCTTGCAATTGTCACAAAGTCCTTAAAACGACGAACGTGACAAGCAACATTTTGGCAGGCCATATGAGAGGAAAGAAGCTCAATCACAAGCAATAGCATTGTTACCCCAAACCTTATCCAACGTGCAAAATATGTATCAAATCTCTCTTCAAAAAATCAAGGCCAGCAAATATTCATACAAGCATAGTAGTAATGATTACAGCATCCATGATATGAATGAAAGAAACAATGAGCAATAAGGGAAGGTTAGTACTAACCATCTTGTGTCATGAGAGGATAATCTGACGCACTGAGGTTTATAAACCAGTCCCACTCTGAGCTCTCCTTTAACAGAATGGAAATGGCTTGTAAGGTACAAGCAATCATTGTAGGGCCCTTATACGTCACCAAATTGGATTGTGCCATAACACGCACATTCTCCACTTCACTAAAAGTAGGATCAGCCTTCACTGAACTTGCCAATTCCAACCTTTCACGAGGCGGAGCCTCAAGATCCAAATGTAGGATATATTGATTTCTTGGATGATATACCGCGCTTAAAGTCCTCATCATCCTATGGCTATCACCCTTTGTACCTGATATAAGATATGCTAATCTAGGTGCCCCAATTTCAGAACGCCCATTGGTTTCCAATGATCTTTTCAAATCAGATTCAACAAAATACTCATTTGAGTCATCCGATTTTGAGAAGGAGATAATGTCAAATGGCAACTGCTCTCCACCATGTGGGGAGGTAAACAGCCCAGAAATGCCCGAGAAAAAAAGGGTAATGAATATGATCAAGCTAGCAACGAATGGAATAACCCAAACCCTATCACCAAAGACCCTTGCTGAGTGGGGATTCATATACTTCCTCATACTCATTTACTGGTTCCTTATCCAACAAATATTTCGGTTTAGAAACCTTAACCCTCTGTATCAGCTCAGAAACTGAATCAAAGCAAAACCCACCAATCTTCTAAGGACTACAGAACTTAAGTAGCAAGGAGGTTAATGACCAAACCAGAAACGCCTTCTTAACAAGTATATAAATAACATCTAAGCTGAGAGTTGATAGTTTTCAGCACAAAACATGGGTGTCAAGCAAAACAGAATCAAGTTCATAACTTTAGCATTCAGGAGCTATGATGGCAAACAAGTCAAGTGAAAAATGTATGATTTATTTACAGAAACAATAAGAACGCTTACACAGATGCGTTGGTTGCAAAGGAACGAGACCAGGTGAAGGAGTGAGAGGTATCTATCAAGTAATAATCAGAGTTATGAAACGTCAAGATGAATTTAAATGCAAAGGAGTTAAATTTCAGTTTTCAGAGGGCCATGAATGGAAAGCGTCTTTTGAACTCCAACCTAACCCAGATCTAACTTACCAATATTGAATTGAAAGCAACAAAAGCAAACCACTTGAAAGTGTAAGTTTGATAAGCTTCAATCAAGGAAGTTTGGCACAGAGAGAGAGAGAGAGAGAGAGAGAGAGAGAGAGAGAGAGAGAGAGAAACTGCCCAGATAAAAAGGAAACAGAGTATGAATGCTTACTCAGGTGGAGAGGACCCAGAGAAGATTCAGAAACAAGAGAAAGCTCAAGCATTGAGTCTCAGAAATTAAAAGGCTCAAGTAATGACTTTTGGTAATGGGAGATGAGATCATCAGAAAGTGGGCAACTTGAGAGAGACTAGGGCAGGCAGAGAGAGAAGCAATGGGTGATTAAGTAAAAGAAGACTTTGCTTTAAATGTGGACAAAAACATAATTTAATCTTAATCAAACGCTTTTTTATTTTTATTTTTATAAGTAATACTAGTCTCTCTGCACGCGCTTCCGCGCATGCGAGAGGTTTTTTTTTTTTAAATTTAAATTTATTTTAGAATTAAAAAAGATAATGGATATTTGTGTTCCATAAAAATAGGATCCATTATCTGAATTTTCTTTTATTTTTAATTTTTTTAATACGAAAAATTGTGAATTTACCATATTATCCTCATTTAATTAATAATTTCAATTCTTAATGTTTGCATTAACCAATGGCATTTTCTGGTATTTGGAATGTTTCACCATTCTCTGCCTTTTGCTTTATATATATAGATTAAAAGAGGAAATTTTTTCACATATACCATCATTAGAGTTCAAACTTGAGACTAATAGTCCACAAATCAATGACTTTTCCACCAAATTAACCAAATTAGACCCCGTTAGAAAATGCTAAATGTTCGGATCACAAGAAGATAAATGTACAAGCAACAAGTGATGGTATCCAAAGATGTCCCCACCCTATTTTAATCCGCGTGGGTTAAATTCATTAACGAGTAGCAAAAAATTTATAGTTTAAATTGCATTGGAATGTAACGCTGAACGTTGTGCTCGGTGGTGACATTTGTTATCATTAAACACCATCTCATTCCTTCCTAAATATTATTATACAATTCTCAAAAAAGAAAACTATAGTTTACTAGAGCTATGGCCCACAGACCTTCTTTTGTGTGGGGCTATGGCCCACATACTAAAATGAAGTGAAAATATTGGGTGGTGGTTGAGATTATGATCAGGAGGGATTACCTTAACTATATGAAATGACAATGAGATAGGCATTTTTGCAAAATTATTGTTCTGCTTATAATACCCTTTGTACTTTTTTGCACCTAACTGATATTATAGTTTAATAATTCTGAAACCATGGAAAAGTCCTAATGAATGATAAATTCACAGTTGTTGTTTGATTGTGGAGGTTATTTGATGGTTAATTAGTAAGGAATTAAACTTTTAGATTAACTAACAATTTTTTTGTTAGAAAAAGCGATAATTGTATTCATAAATTAGACACAAAGACCATCAGTCACAAGGGCAAATACAAATACCCATAAAAGGAGCAATGCAAATATAGAAGCATAATAACCACCCATAGTTAATACATACACAGACCACAAAAGGCCAGTAAAATTTCAGTATAAAAGTTGCATGCATAAACAAACCAGACATAAATCACAGCTCCCAAATCTACCAATACAACTACAACAATTGTTTGCCTTACTAATTTCTTTCGTAATTTGGTTAGTTTTTAGATTGGTAAAAGAACATGTGGTGTTGTTCAATCCACATACCAAGGCTAAAACATTATGCCCTTTTGCTAATTGAACTTTTTTGGTTCTAAATAGCTTTTACAAGGCATTGGATTGGAAAAGCCCTCAATTCTTGGCTCCTACTCTGTATTGTGATAGCTTTGAGGGGCCTATTCTCATATATTACTCTTAATCCGTATGTTTAATTGTGGGTTTCCAAACTAATCTGGTTCTTGTGACTTGGAAGTTTTTATCTTCAATGAAATTAACATTTCTTGAATCTATCATCTGAAACTTCAACTCAGCTTAGAAGAAGATCATAAAGTTTGCTCTTTGCAGCTGCTTTCGTGGTTGGCTGAAAGGAAAAGCTTGTTCATTGTGGATCACGACAGGGAAGCCCATCTCATGGACTCAAGACCTCGCTTTGGGCCGCAAAGTGCAAACTCATCCCAAAAGAAGTTTTTTGTGTGTGTGTGTTTTTTAATTTAAAATGTGATTTCCAAATCTTTATAAATTTTATTTGGTTTATTTGGGTATTTCATGTGATATATTAAGGTTTTTTTTATAAAAGTTTTACTGTTTGACTGATGTGATTAGCCAATGAAAATGGTGATGAATGGGAGAAATTTATAGGTTGACTTTTCGATGAAAATGTAGGAAAAGTACGCCGTCGTTTTCTGTGGTGTGATCGGCTATGCGGATCTCGCATATGGTGCGAGCACTAGTATGAGATGGGATTAGACCTTAGACTTAGACCTCAGACCTCTCTCTCTCTCTCTCTCTCTCTCTCTCTCTCTCTCTCTGTGTTTATATCTTAGGTACTCTGACACTGACGTTCATGAAACAGAAGCCCTATACAATATAATATAAATATAAGATTCCATCCCTACCTGCACATCTACAATCTAATAATCTACCTTGCACTATTTGTCAATAGGGTTTTGAAGGTCTTGCAACCATTTAGTTACTTTATAGGTTATCCAACTGTTAGATGAACTGTAAATTCAGACGTTAATAGGTTAATCATTGTCTGAATTGTATGGCCGATTTGTCAAATGGAATTTGCTTTTTTTCCTTTCTTTTTGATGAATGCGGAATAAAAGGGGAGGATTTATTCACGATTAAAATGTTGTGAACTTGAATGAAGGAAGCTTACATACAATGATTTTTGAAAGTTGGGTAAAGCAATCTTTGTTACTGGACCCAAATTATGTTGCTTGGTAGGGTTTTGACTTTTGATCGAGGTAAAAATTGAGAGCATCATTATCATCAATGCTTGATTAAAAAAAAATGTAAAAGCAGGTTCAAGTATTGCCAAAGTTAGCAGTTCAGATGGCGTCAAAAGCTGATACATGCTTTTGTACCATATGATATATATATATATATGGGTCAGATTCACATATATACATATAACAAGTATTGGGTTCTGTGCAGCTTCAGAGCTTTTACACCATACCATACCTGAAAGCCTTACCTCAACAGAGGAGCTCACTGACAATGCCCCATGATACATCTTACACAAAGACCAAACAGATCAAATCTTTTTGTTCTTCCTTCTTGTAAGCTTTTTAAGCTAGCTTGCTGGTTTGATCTGAGATTTTAATCACTTATTATTTTATATTGTATGTATCTTTCTCTGAAAACAACCTAAGTTCAAGCTATTTGGGTGACCTAGAAAGCTGTTTGTATTGTATCTCTAGGAGTAGGTGGATATTAGGCACCGCCCTAGGTTTTTATTATTTGGATTGGACAAGAAAAAAATGCTGTTTTGGTTTTGGATTTGCCAATGAATTTGTCTTAATTACTAGAAGAAAATTCTACACGAGAAAAGACCCAACTGATTATGATTCATGAATGACTATTGACTGGGTCACTAGACTACATATATAGAATGATCAAAACTATGTATGTATGTATGTTGATTTCAAAGTTGGGTAGGCCTGGAAGTCCAAGTGGTCCTCAAGGAGAATCCAATGTAAATCATGTAGCAATTTCATATGACAAGCTCAATCCCATATTCAGATGAAAAAAGGAAGGGAAAAAAAATAGAAGCTCATAATTCTTAAATTAATCATTGTTGTTAGTAATTTGTCCTGCATAAGATCTGTCCAGGGCAATCTGTTATGATTTTATGGTGTGGCTTGTGAGAAATGCTTCCCTATTCCGTTATGTTGTTTTTTTTGTCTCTCTTGACTTTTTAATAAGTGACATAATGAGAGAAATAAGAAGAAGAGACAATGTAACGGGGTTAAGAAAGTTTTCCTTGTAACTTATTGGGTTGGGGGCTATTGTTTGGCTGTCTGCACAACTTTTTGAATGCAGAGAGAGAGAGAGAGAGAGAGAGATGACTGTTTGGCCAGGTCACTTCAATGGATATCAAGCCAATCATCAACCAAATCGCATGCCACAGTGAAAAAAAGGTTTTGTTTATGAAATTATATAATAATATAATGGGAGTACACTGAAATATTTCCTATGCCTTTTGGTAAAGATTATAATGATGATGATGATGATGGTGATGATGGCATCAGATCCTCCTACCACAAAACCCAATTAGCTCCTCCGTCGGTAATTTGCCAAAACAGCACATAATTAGCTCAAGACATATGTAAGTGGCTGCACTGTGTCATGAGCTAATGATGGAACCAATTGGCTTTGAATTTGTTGAATATTTCTTTATATATACATATTTATGTATGTATAGATACTAGATAGATGAAACCAAACTATAACTAGAGTGTTTCACTGTGATGCAACTGTGTCATGAACTGACCCTTTTCAGGGGAGTATAGTCCAGTGTGGTATGGCACATAATAATATTGCTCATAAGCCTGAGTTGTGATAAGGTGACACTGACATCCACCAGCCCCGAGTTTTTGGGCACCATAGAGAAAAGAAGTTACCGTCATTCGTCCACGTGCACCTACTTAATTTATTCACGTTAATGCATATGATATTCACAATACATTGGTGATTGTAAGATTTTGCATACGCATGCGCGTGTAGAATTGACACTAACAAAACCCAAGTCCAATAGAGCACAAAGGATCAAAGTTTCTTGCAGCTAACTTTCAATTTAAATCATGCCTCCTGTCTAATATGGTAGGTCCTTTTGGGAGCACAGCCTCACCACTGCCAACTAAAAGTCATGAAGATGGTGAACCAGGCATGGTAGACATTGTTCTGGCTCGCTTCATAAGTATGCAATAAAGATAACCATATTATTCAATTCAATCTTTGCCTGTGGGAAAGCAGAGTAGGAAAAACAAATGCAGTGTTTGTGCCCAAAAGAGGAGCTGGCTTGAGCGCACACAAAAACCCGCCACTATTATTAAAGGCATGAAAATTCGTAATCAAGTGTGTTTAAAGTTTAAACAATCAACACGTCCTGCACCGATCAATTTAAAACCAAATCTTGCTATTTTATAACAGAATATATATATATATAAGGATAGTATATGAATTTGATAATTGGCATCCAACTTTTGCAATAATGTAGGAATTTAGACGCGGATTCTAGTGCCTATGGTGTTCCTTAAAGCTAATCTAAAGCTTTGAGTATGTTTTTAAATGGTCCAAGTCATAGAAAACAGAGAATGCATGTGCCATTGTGAAATAGTGACGTAACTAATATGAATGGCGCCACACTCACATACAAATTATATAAAATTACTCCCACAAATTAAAGGTAGGTGAGTGCCTAAGTACAATTTAGACATTTTATCACCCAAAAAAAAGTGCAAGTATGACATTTTATATTATATTTCTCCTAAATTTGTATAACTATCATTGGAAAACTTAAGAAAAGGTCTCGTTTTACATCGAAGTAGGCACGATGATGATTTTTATTGAATAAATATAAAATTTTGAGAAATACTCTCAAGTAACATTATTACCGTAACAAATCGAGAGTATTAACAACATTTATGTTATATCAAGACTATTTGTGAATAACTTGAGAGAGTTGAGATCCGTATTTTGTGGATTTGAAAACACTACAATCGACCTCAGATAGTTGGAGCTAGCTTTGTTTGGACCACTTGATTGCAAGACTCGTGATCATGCAGTTTTGGAATATTAAAAATCTTTTGCACCATCTGTGCAGCAGCATTACTATTTAGCTAGGTAGACAAATTGTGCAATATTGTGCATGCATCAGACATGTATGCCCAGCTGAAGGCTCACTTCTTTTCTGGAAAAGCTCCTTTTGCTTTAGCAATTCAAGCACCGTGAACTTATAGCTTTGATCACCTAAAGACAAAATATTTACAGATAGCGACAATGCAACTTTTACAACCTCATGCATTTCTCATATCTTCATCCCAAATTCAATCAACTTTTAGCTGAAACTTAGGGGAAGGCATTAAAAAGATAATTGGTATTCTTGGCATACATATGTTATATGTATGAGAGAGAGAGAGAGAGAGAGAGAGAGAGAGAGCAAAGGGTTGGGTTGTTTTCAATCCCGATTCTCGAGAAAACCAAGTATATGAACCTATAATTTCTGCTCAAAATTTGGCTGTTCACTGGTAAAGTACAAACCCAACTCAGCTCCCTACAAATTCTGATAAAATCTTTACAGCTCAGGTGCCTGGTGGCAGCGACCTTTACCTCAGCAGCATAGTAAAACAGTAAACATAGTTTAGACTTTAGACTTGGTCTATTATTAGACTTAGAAGTTAGATATATAGATAGATATAGATAGATTATAGATAGATGCCAAGCTCTATGGAAACAGGGCAAATCTGCTAATACAATCCTAAAGTACTCGTAAACTCCACAGCAACCAAGTAGCTAGCAGTAGAAAATTAGAATACAAATTAATTTATATTTTTATTACAGAAAGAAAGAAATGAAAGAGTAAACAAAAGACTTGAACAGAAAACGAAAACCTCGTCTCCTTCCCACGAGAGGGATTTTCCCATAAACGAAAAGCCCTGACCCCAAAGCCATTTTCTTTCTTTTATCCCTCTCTCATGTCATATCATGCATTGCAAGTAGTTTAGAGAGAGAGAGAGAGAGAGAGAGACAGAGAGAGACAGAGAGAGAGTCCTTTAACCCCTTCTCACTTCTCTCTCAGTTCACCCCACGACATTTGTTTTCCTTCGCCAGCTCATTTCATTCATTCATATTCATTCAACCCCATTACCAACCAACCTCTTTCTCTCTCTATCAAACTCCTAACGCTTAAATTTTTTTTCTTTTCTTTTCTTTTCTTTCTCTTCTATCTACAAGACTACAACTTTCAACGTTTTCCTCCACCAGATCTCTCGGAATAAATCCATGGAGATGCGTGCCTCTTAGACCCTTTTAATTACTTGCCTTTCTTTGTGGTTTTCTGGGCTTTTTTGAGTTTTTCCTCTTGTTCCCAATAGAGCCCATTATCCGTCACCCAGACCCATGTTATTTTCCTTGATTTTATAGCTTTTCACTGGCTTTCTCTTCGATTTCTCTCTGAAAAGCCTTGTGGGTTTTCTGGGTTTCGATCGAAAACCGTTCTTTTCAGAGAGAGAAGCGAAAAAATGGCGAATGGAGTAGAGAGGGAAACTGGGTTGCTGCTATTTAGCGATGATGATCTGAGAGAGATGAGTGGGGTCAACAGAGGCTCGGACCATATAGAGGTCACGTGTGGCTGTACCAGCCACAGATATGGTGATGCTGTTGGGAGGCTTAGGGTTTTCGTCAATGGTGACCTGGAAATCACCTGTGAATGCACCCCTGGTTGTCAGGAAGGTCTTTCTCTCTGCCTTGCTTTGTTGTTTTTGGGAAAAGGGTTTTGATTTTAATGCATGTTAAATGTGCGTGCCTGTGTTTTGAGTTTGAGTTCATCGTGAACTGGGTTTTGACGTTGATGGGTGTCCCTTTCTGGTCTTTTTAATCTGCCGTGAGATAAGAGTTTGTATTGGTGTCGAGTTTCTCTTTGCAAGTTGTCCATTGTATTTTTTCCGGTTATACATTTTAAGTGTATGTTGTTTTGTCTCAGTGAATGTCTTCTCCTTGATTTTATGCAACAACGTAATGCAGCTATGTCGTTGTACACTTTCTTGCTTCATATGGTTGAGTTTAGATTGTATCGTGGTCTGTTTGTTGACTAAAGGGCTCTTCTTTGAGGCGGTGTGTTAAGAATGAAACCTACATTGCCATTGTGGTGGTGATCGGGACCTCCTGGACTTGGTTTTGGTTTTGGTTTTGATATCCAAGTTCTGTTCTTTCTGTTCTACAGAGTAAGATGTTGTGGAGTTGCATACCATGGTTTAGTTTTTATAGGGTTTTATCTGTCTTTCTTTCTTATTTCTTGTAATTTGATAAAGTGTGGTTGATAAAATTGCATTTTCATCCTTGGCTTTATGGGCATTGATGGTATTTTTGTTCTTTGGCTATCAGTGTTTTCTTGCAGCTAATGAACTTTGCACTTGATTTCTGATGAGCAATCAAGCGCATAACTTTCAAGCTAGGCTTTGTTATTTGATGTCTTTATGTCCATCTGGTCTTGTTTCTACAGTGCTATTATCAATAAGCAATGAGAATATGGCGTTGAGTTTTCAAAAGTACCTCTTTCTGACAACCGAGGATCTGAAAGTGTTGCATCCTCATAATTATGCATATTGGATTTGCCATAGCTCATGGACTTTATTTTCTTTCTGTTGAGTACTTTTAAAACATTAGAGGATCTAATAAGATTCTATGTCTTCACTGTACATTGAATTTCCAGTTTATTTTCCTCATCTAAAACAACTTGGTACATTAAGGACAGTTGTTCTGTTCGTAGAGCAAATAGTTACCTTGAAGCCATGAATAGGAAAGCTATTTGGTTACTGTCTTAACTTCATAACTGAGACCACCTGCTTACAACTTTCTTATCTTGAAGTGATGTCTTTGTACTTTCAGTACTTTTCGGGGTTCTAACAAGATAAAGACACAGCACATTAATGTTTAATTATGTAGTTAACTTAGCTATATCTAAGCGAGCGTGATGCCTTGGGAATATCCCGGAAATGGTAAAGGTTCTTTTTCTTTTAGCATGTGAAACTTTACCTGGCAGGAATGCAAGCCTTTTCAAGTATTGTTTAACTGCTTTAAGTGATCATGAGGAAAGCTCACATTGAAGTGTCTGATGCTTATGGTTATGTTCAGGGTTTTTTTTCTATTTCATTTCAAATCTTGCATTTGAATTTTTTTCTCTTTGTATTTTAATGACTAGACAAACTGACTCCTGCTGCATTTGAGAAGCATTCTGGAAGAGAGACAGCTAGGAAATGGAAAAATAATGTTTGGGTAATTGATAATGGGAAGAAGGTTCCACTGTGTAAAACAGTGCTGCTCAAATACCACAACGAGGCATCAAAACATGCTAATGCTTCCCACAGATCTAACAATGGACGGGCTTGTCACCGTGATGAGTTTGTTTGCTGTACTAGATGCAACAAGGAGCGCAGGTTTCGTCTCCGGACAAAAGAGGAATGCCGGATTCACCATGATGCTTTAGCTGATGTGAACTGGAAATGTGCTGAGCTGCCATATGACAAGTATGTTCCTCTCTTACATTGAATAAATACTTTACCCATTAATGGATCAGGTTGTTTTTTTCTCTTGTACTTTAGTCCATTAACCATTGTTAATAATGTGAAGCATATGAACAAGCTTGTTCCATACTTATGCTAATGGTGTCTAAAGTTATTATGGTTTTAATATTCTGTTCTACTCAACTTTTAGAACCATTAAATGATTGCTTATTGAAGCGTCTATAGTTCTGTTGTTCACCTATTTTATGTTTATGTATACTGTTCATTCAGCAAAAATGGATTTTACTTCAGAGGAATAATATTCTATTACTTTGTAATGAACTCAAATACTGCCTTAGGAACACATACCCCTGAAAATGGAAGGCACTAATTTTAGTAGATTTTATTCCACTAGAATGTTTAAAAGCTACCAGTAGGTATTTTAGTTTGGAGGTAAATCTACTTTCATGTTCCTTGTGACCACATCTTTAAAGTGTATGTTGTAAATTCGTGCAAACACTAAGTATATATATGTATTAGGTATGTTTAGATTTTTAAGGGTTCAATAATGATGATGGGAATGGTTGTTTCTGTATTTCAGAATAACATGTAATGATGAAGAAGAACGAGCAAGTCGAAGAGTATATAGAGGCTGTACCCGTTCTCCAACATGCCAAGGCTGCACTTCTTGTGTGTGCTTTGGCTGTGAAATCTGTCGTTTCTCAGATTGCAGCTGCCAGACTTGCACTGACTTCACAAGGAATGCAAAAACCTGAGTAACAATCGGGGGTCCTGATATTCTCTTTTCATCATATGGGTTATGTGCACCAATTATAACTTCATTGAGAGAACGCCCACCACCTCCCATTTCCCCGCATTGAAAAGAAAAAAAGAAGCAATAGAAGCATTGAAAAGCAGCCTTCAATAACATTCTCCTTATATGTTTAAACTTGTTTCCAGTCACCTGAGTTCAATGTATGTTGTTCTCGTGACTGCTTCAGAACCTTCTAATTTAATGATTTATTCTCATCATTTCTATTTGTTCGGTGTGATATTTTAGTTCTGCTTTCCTACCATTTTCAAAATTTCTTGAATTGTTGAATACTTGGGAAGCTTAAGATTGACCTGGAGATTCTGTCCCCTGTCATCGGGCTTGCATACGGACGGTCTTCGCTAGATTAACCCTTGGAAATGAAAGAAAATACTTTATATACATTGCAAGTGCAAGGTATTGAGATCGAGTAATACGAATTTGTGAGGAGAAAATTGGGTGATGAATTAAAGGATTTGAGCCCCGTTGTATTTGTTGGGGAATCAGATAGGAAATCACATTGAGTTTCTATATGTTTTTTTCTTTCCCAAAGTTAGGAGGACTAAACCCTTTGCAAAAGATCTGCCCCACCGGAATACAAAATTCAACTTCTTTATTTTCTATGTATTGCGGACAGAACACAATTCAACATTTTGCTAAACCAGAATTTCTCGACATTCAAAATTCGACTTCACCCAAGACCATTTTAACATCCTAGTCCGCGCTTTGGAATTTAACTTCTACTAATAAATAAGGGCACCAACAGAATTTAATGCATCACATTGATCTCCATTCTGCGGGTATTATGTTCATCCATATACTGGACCAGCAAATACAAAAACGAGAAAATTGGCATCATGGAACACGAACTATCAAAATCGGTAAACAGAATACAAAAGAACCAAGCAAGTTCAAAACGGTGGCTCTTCTCATCACCTATTGTAGTTTAACTTCAGTGTGCTTGGTGCAGCAGAGCATGCCATAACTTTCACCTTGATTGCTGCCTACCTCTTCCCCTTCCAAAATGACGACCCCCTCTATGAGACGGTCTCCTTCCACGATTAGAAGATGCGCCCGGATTAAATTGCTGCATGTCCACGTTGCCTGTATTTGCAACAGGCTGTGGCATATTACAGTTCTGTTCAACAGGCAATCTATTCGACAGCATTCCTTGGTCTGCATTTAAGGTCGGGTGAGTAGGTTGGCCTTGTAAACCTATCCCGAATGCATTTTGGTTGAAACCATGCTGACCCACCATCCCCTGTGGATACATGGGTCCTGCAAAGACATTCAATTGTTGACCTGGTGTGGGTTGGCCCTGTAAACCTATCCCAAATGTTGTTTGATTGAAGCCATGTTGACCCATCAGCCCCTGTGAATACGTTGGTCCTGCAAAGGAATTCAACTGTCCACCAGAAAGAAATCTCTGACCTTCAGCCTGCGGATAGAATGGCAATCTCTCCGGAATAGGCATTTGATAAGGATATTGATGATTATAGGGTGAAGGCCACGGTGAACTATTATTTGTAAATCCATTAGGGAAGGGTGTATTTTGTTGCTGAAACGGCATCCCATTTGTCCAAACTCCATTTGAAGTTGCGTTCATACCAGTGGCCTGTGTAGCAGCTGGAAATGGTGGAACTAATCCAGTCCCACCAACGAAACCTTGTGGTGCTGCAGAAGAAGATGGATAATAACCGCGATCAAATGATGGTGCAGCTGGAGAGAAATGATGTTGGTGTTGATTGGGAGGCAGCTGACCTGCATCCTTTGGTGTTTGGTGGGGTGAAGGTTGATCATTTTTCCAGGGTCCAGGCTTGTTTTTACCCTTTTTTCTGTTGTTTTTCATATTGCCAAGATTCTGGTCATTCATTCCCCTCTTTGTCATTTTTTGCATTCTCCTGTATTCAGCCTCTTTCTCATCATCTGAAAATTCTGCCTCATCTGACACCTCTTCATCATTTTTACCAGATGCATCATAACCTTTTTTGTAAACATCCTTGTCATTGAGCACATGATCTGCAAACTCCGGAACGAAAGAGACCAAAGTGCCTGCTTGTATTCCAGCAGGGATTTCACTTTCTGAATTGTATCTCACCACATAATAAGGGTGTATGACAGGTCCGAAGATTTCATCTATCAACCCCAACGGAGATCTGCTTTCGGTTATCCAAAGAATTGAACCCTCGTTTAGAGGATTGTGCTTCTCAACCCCTTCTACGATGGCTTGGGTACCAAGGATCTGTAAAATTGAAATTGACATCAAACTCAAACATTACCACAAATGTGCATCTTCTGGAGTGTCACCTAGATTCTACATTTTCAACGACACCAGAGATTGATGGAGTCCATGTTACAATATAGGATTACTTGCTTATGAGCTTACCGATAAAACAACTCCCACAGGCATCATCTGATGATGTGGTTCCAAGGTCACATTCACAGGAGGAATAGGTGGAAGTACCTGCAAAGTTCAAAACAATCTGTTTCAAGCTATTTGCAGACATATAACTGCAGAAAGCTAATTTCATTGACGGTTTACACAGAAGATGGCTAACAAAAATTCCAAAGTCAGTTCTGACAAGTAAAAGTAGCCCAAGTTAAGAGACATTGAAAAATAAAACCTAAAAAAAAATTATCATGCTTTATTAACACCAACGCAAGCTACTTAATCTGCTACAGAGTATTCAGAACAAAATACTGGCAATCCTGGAATCCACTAAATATGAGACTTATATGATAGAAAAAGAAGATCAATTCAACATGTGTTTAGATAGTGAGAAGGAGAGCCGAATCCTCCTTTGTTGCTTGCTTAAAGATCCTAACTACTTTTTCTTTCCCCTTATCCCAACTAAATTCAACTAAGTCCCCATCCAGAAAAGTTGAGGTTGGCAATCTTCTCATCAATCTACACTAAAACGAAATCAACCAGTACCCCTCAGCTAAGCTAATTTATCAGTAAGGACTCATGAAGTACCATTTCCTCCGTGACTCCAAGCAAATCAATAGAGACTTTTTGTCCACCTCTCGCCAAAAGTTCATAGCAGCTTATCAATTCAAAAGTTCAGTAATGGCTTCAAAAGCGAGAGAGTACCAATAAAAAATTTCTTACCTCAAGCTCATTCTTGGACCTAATGGGTCCTTTCAGAGCTCCACCATCATCCTCTTCCTCGTCTCCATCATCAAAAATTTCCGCATCAGTCCAAGCAACCACTTCATCATCATCATCATCATCAGCACTTTCATAATCTATATAGTGTGTCTTATCTCCCTTCTCCCCTCCATCAGCATCCCGTATCTCACCTTCTTCAATTTCACCAGCCTCGTCGCATTCCTCCACCTCCACCTTCATTTTCCCTTTCTCGTTTTCCTCCTCATCCATATCATCATCATCATCACTGCTGTCATCATCACTCGAGCTGCTACTCGAAGACGACGATGAGGACTCTGAACTTTCATTCACTATTTCACTCCTAGCACCATTCTCACCTTCAATCTTGGATTTCAAACTTTCATTCCCATTCTCATTATTCTGTGGTTCTCTTTCTCCAGCATTACGACTCACTATTTCACTCTGCATACCATTCTCACCATTAAGAGCCGAACTTTCCTCATGCCTCTCACTCCTCATACAATTCCCACCATCAAGAACCGAATTTTGATCACACCCTCCAAGCAAACTGACCTTCCCCAGCTCTTCCTCAATAGAACAACTCAAATGTTCTGATATTTCACACTCCACCTTCTCCACAAAACCACAATCAATTGGCACAGTCCCATCAACAGTCGGTTCAGACCCACAATCAATTGGGTTATACACATTAAAAATTTGGCCTTCACAGCCATTTGCCTCTCTAATAAACCCTTCTTCAACCACCTCAACCTTGACCTCCCCTGTTTCTGCCATATCAGGGCTTGGTATATCCTTAAACCAATCCTCTATGGACTCAAAATCCAAGAACGAATCTGCAAACGTCAAGTCTCTGGGATCAACAGGGTCAGGTGGGTCCTTCGAATTCTTGGTCTTTGAAGCTAGATCGAGGTCTTCGAGGGTTAGTTCAGGGATGAGCCCTACCATTTGAGAACGCAGACAAGAAGAACTCGGGTTGAAGAATGAGAAAAGTGAAATTCCATAAGTGCTAATATCAAGCGAATATAAATAGTTTGGGGTTTTGCTTTGAAACGGTCAGGTGCTTAAACCCTAGCTAGGGTTTTCAACATCTTCAGCTGAATATAAAGATGGCGAAGTGTTCGGTAATTTGGTTAATTAAATCAAGAATATTTAAAAATAATAATAAGGTGAGGCGGCGTCGTTTCAAGGGGTTCATCGAGGAAACAAAATTGTAAACGCACGGCCAATAAAAATACTATATATGTTTTTTTATATAGAATAAAAATCGGGCTTGTTCAATATGGGTACCTACAATTTCTATTTCCTAGACATATACCCATCATTCTATAAATCTATGTGTAAAACCCAATTTCAAACTTAAATGACCAGTAGGATATAAGAGGTCGTAGTATTCCTTCGTTTTTACATCCTTGCCATCAAACTTCATATTTTATTTATAATTTATTCCAAGCATTTCATTAACTGCTATAATCTATATATATAAAGCAAAAGGCAGAGAATGGTGAAACATTCAAAATACCAGAAAATGCCCTTGGTTAATGCAAACATTAAGAATTCAAATTATTAATTAAATGAGGATAATATGATAAATTCACACTTTTTCATATTTAAAAAAATTAAAAGAAAAAAAAAAGCAGATAATGGATCCTATTTTTATGGAACACAACTACCCATTATCTTTTTTAATTCTAAAATAAATTTACTTATTTTTTTAAAAAAAACCTCTCGCAAGCGCGGAAGCGCGTGCAGAGAGGCTAGTTGTAATTAAAACTCCCTATTAATAGCATATCAATATAGGTATATTATTTACCCAAAAAATCAACAAAAATAGGTCAATTACTTTGTAATTGAAATTTCTGTATATTTTTCATAAATTAAAAATAAGTACACAATAATTTATAGAAAATAGATATGTTGTATAATTGAAAATTATGCACATTTTTTATAAATTAAAAATAAGTACATTACTTAGAAGAAAAAAATAAGTTCATTATACTAGGTATATATTATTAGAGAAAAAAAAAAAGGTACATTATTTAGAGAAAAAAAAATATTTTCATTATAGCAGGTAAATTGTTTAGGGGAAAAAATAGGTACATTATTAGAGAAAAAGAAAAATAGGTACATTATTTTGAGAGAAAAAATAGGCTTATTTTAAAAAAATTTGTTTTCATAAATAAAAAGATGATCAAATTATTTTTTATAAAACAAGTAATAAAGAAAAAAAAATAGGTACAATATTTGGAGAAAAAATAGGTTCATTAAAAAAATGTTTTAAAAACAAAACAAAAAATAGATTATCAAATTATTTTTCAACATAATTAGAATGTACACTATTATTCATAAAACTATAATAAAAAAGAATACTCATAAAAAGAAAACAACATTAATTCCTAAATTTAATATTGAATTTAAATTATTAATACTTTAAATAGATTACTAGTCGTAATTCATAGAAGGAAAACACCATTAATTCAAAAATAGATTACTAGTCGTAAAATAGATTACTAATACTTTAATGTGAAATTTAATATTTAATTTCAAATAAGTTTCTAAATTAGTTCCTACATCCATTACAACTATTTGGAGATATTTCAAAATTCAACGGGTGTCATTAGTTACACCCCTTATAACACATTAACTTATAAATAGGGGTAGTTTTGGAATTCAAAAAATACAATAAATCAGATTTTAAGTTATATTAGGTAACTTTCTTAGTTGGATCTTAGTCATTGGGTATTATTTGAAAAAATTGGGTATTTTACATAGAAAACTAAAGGAAAGGGTTGTATGTGATTTAAAATAAATTTTATGGCTCTAAACTCAATTTACTAATAAAAATACTATTTGTATAAAAAAAAATATTAAGGAAAATAAATATATTCAAACATTTTCTTTATACAATATCAAATAATGGGTTCCATGGATTAAGTTATTCCTTTAAAAAAAAAAAAAAAAAGAAATTGTAACAAACAAGATTAAGTTGTTCATGTTTAAAATATGACTCATACATTTGTGTCAAGAATTAACATGTATTATACTAATGTCGAGTTTATGTTGTGTGGTCAATCATGCCGCATCGGTATAGAATGTTATCTAGTTCGAAGAAGATTGCTCATGACATCTCTCTTTTCAACTGAGAAACAAAACAACGTCATTTCGTCCCAATTTTAGCACGATACTATTAATGAAGGATATTCCATTACTAATGAAAAAAGGAGTTGAGGGGATCCATCCCATATAGTTTCAATGCGATTAATTTAGGGCTTGTTATCTAGTTCGACTTAATTATATATGTTGTTCTTGATCACATTGCTCTTATATATGTTTTTTTTTACCACAAAGGGTCTAATTTGTCAAACAAAGTAGGGCAAACATTCATATATGCTAAGATACGTTCATATTATTATTCTTCTCCAATATGGAGGTATTTATACAAGTACAAAGATGTATTAACCCTAAATAAAATAAGTACAAAGATGTATTAACCCTAAATAAAATAGAAAATATATCTAAATTACAATAGAAAATAAATCTCTATTACAATAGGACTAAATAAATCTTAAGTAAGTAAGGACTCACCAAAATTCTAATTAAATAATAGAAAATCCTAAGTAAATAATAAATCTCTATTACAATAGAAAATAAATCTCTAATTAAATAAGGAACCAAAATCCTAAGTAAGTAAGGACTCGCCAACACTCCCCCTCAAGTTGGGGCAAAGATATTTCGCATGCCCAACTTGACAAGTGAGTCGCAAAACACCATATTTGAGAAGCAACAATTGTAGAAAAGGTCTTTTCGTTAACCAAGAGTAAAACAAGTGACAAACTAAAGCAAAGATCGCAGCGGAAACACAAGAGCAAATCCTAAAAAATAGGGCACATAGTAGAATACAGAAACCCTGTGAGCACGGTAATAGGTAAGGCAGAACACAAACTCTGTGAGCACGACAGTAAGTAAGGCAGAACACAGAAACGATATGAGCATGGCAGCAGATAAGGTAGAACACAGAAGCCTTGTGAGCACGGCAATAGATAAGGCAAAACATAGAAGCCCTGTGAGCACGGCAGTAGATAAGGCAGAACATAGAAGCCCTGTGAGCACGGCAGTAGATAAGGCAGAACACAGAAACCCTGTGAGCATGTGAGCACGACAGTAGATAAGGCAGAACACAGAAATCCTGTGAGCACGGTAGCAGATAAGGCAGAACACGGAAATCCTGTGAGCACGGCAATAGGTAAGACAGAACACAGCAACATCATTGGCAATTACTATAGCAACGGAAAGCGAAGCAAATAAAGGCAACATCAATGGTAACATCAACGGCGGTAGCGGCAATGGCAACAATAAATTCTTCCATATAAACTTTAGGTAATTCACGTAGACACAACTTCTCTTCAATCCTCCTGAATATCAACGATGACAGTAGCGGCAATGGCAACAATAAATTCTTCCATATAAACTTTAGCTAATTCACGCAGACACAACTTCTCTTCAATCCTCCTCTCCCTCTGAAAAGAAGGGGTCGTCGGAGTCAAGAAATAAGCAACATCTTCATGGAAATACGTCAAGGTAATTGGGATAGGTCAATTAACATATCCCTTTCACTCTCCCTCCTCCTCCCCCCTTGAGGGAGGGGGGGGGGGGGGGAGCACTTAAATTTCAAGAAGAACGCAAGCACAACTCACAAGAGAACTAGGCTCTGATACCATGTCAAACAAAGTAGGACAATATTCAGATATGCTAAGATACGCTCTTATTATTATTCTCCAATATGGAGGTATTTATACAAGTACAAAGATGTGTTAACCCCAAATAAAATAGAAAATATATCTAAATTACAATAGGAAATAAATATCTATTACAATAGGACTAAATAATAATTGGTAAGTAACTAAAATTCTAATTAAATAAGGAACCAAAATCCTAAGTAAGTAAGGATTTGCCAACATAATTATTGTTGACCTCTTTGTTTGGAGAGATTACTTAGGTTGATTTCACTGCACACTCTCCTCCTTGTGTTTGAAAGCCATAATTCCATACATATGTACATATATCTCTTGCTCATAATCAAAAGTCAAAAGATTATGCCAACGAAGTCTAATTTAGTAAAAAATGACATTGATTTATAGACTAGTCGAACTCCATGATAGTACCTTAACAATGTTTGTGTGCAAAAACCCTCTCTTCTAATATCGCTTTTATTATAAAAAAGGTCAAAAGATTATTAAATATGAAATTTTCAACTCTACTTTCCACAAGGGTAAGATGATAAAATATGGTTTTTCTATATTGTTGATGATAAAAGCATGGGTTTTTTTTAACATTTTGACTTGCATAGTATTTATTGCATATAGCTACAAACTGAGCCAGAGGCAGACACCCATACTTGCCTTCTTCATGTCATAAAAACCATCTTAACTCTCCAGCTTTCACTTTTACCTATCCACTTTGAACATCTTCTTCCAGCTAGTCTCCACCTTACACTGTTTCTATTTTAATTCGGCACCATGAACTTTCTTTTTTTGTGTAGTCAAAATCGACACCATGAACGCAACTACGTCCCAAAAACCAAATCACAACAAAAAAAAGAAGAAGAAGAAGAAAAAAGAAGATATCCATGTGAGAGAGTCGGACGCAATGCGTAAGGCGTTTATGTGCAATTTTACACATCTTAAACTAATAAAAAGAGATAGAAATTGAATTAGTCATTCATAGTAAACAAGGCCTACTAGCAAACTATCGATAAGATCGAAGAATGGCTCCACAAAACGTACATATGATGGCTCTCCAAGATTTCCAATAAAATGGGACGTAACAAAATCTTGTAGCGGTCTTCATGTCGGCAACACTCGCTCCTCCGCCGCACCGTGAGCATATCCCTGCCGCCGGCTTGCTCCGCCGCACTTGCCTCTTCTGATCCACCAGAAAACAGAACACCACCATTCTGTTTTGGTTTCGGTTTTTGCCCTTTAACTAATTTCTGAGGAGAGCACCCAAAAATGTGATGTGTTGCTTTG
Source organism: Prunus persica (assembly GCF_000346465.2). NCBI lineage: Eukaryota > Viridiplantae > Streptophyta > Magnoliopsida > Rosales > Rosaceae > Prunus > Prunus persica. The sequence continues at coordinate 22,935,520 of NC_034011.1, forward strand.
TTTGGAGCTGAGAGCAAGTGAGGCCTACAAGTTGAGAAATACGAAATGAAAATTTATTTGTTTATATAATGCATCAGAAGAATTATAGGTCGAGCAAGTTTTATGGTCATCTTGGTTTTTGACCGTTGGATCAGTGTGGATTTGTAAAGTTGGGGGATGGAGATGTTAGCGGCTTAAGCTCCTGTTGCAGGCCTATATATTTTCGCCAACTGGCTGAGGATGATGGACATGCGATCTTGGCCGTACGTGTGGTGTGGGTGTAGATGAAGGGCTGACAGTGATCTGGTGATTAATAGGGTTCAGCTCATTCTGTTGGGAGTGAATGTGGGTGGCAGTTGGTAGGTCCTTGGTGGTGATTTGGTGGTGGAGTGGGCTTTGGCCGACTCACAGTCAAAGCATTGAAAATCAACGGTCATCTTTCTTCCAACTTGGAAAAAAAAAAAATTCGGTTAAGAAAAAAAGATGTTAACTTTTGTTTGTTTGCTGGGAAAATTGGAAAAAGATTTTGACTTTTCCACCATATGTGCATACTACAATTAATATTTCGTTGTTTGTCTCATCCAAACTTGTAAATTTACCCTAAAACCATTAGCTCAAATTGACTCGACCAATATAAAACGTCACCACATGAAAAATATGCCCATTTAAGGTGTCATCAAATCACATTTAAAACTTTGGTTGAAAGATCAATTCTATAAAAACACCAAGAGCATCAATCAAAGGAGTCATTTTCGTATGTGTATTCTCCAATAAAAATAAAATATTTTTACTTGTTCATGTGTTGGTACACCAGCACATACAAAAATTTATTGAACTTTTTAGTTTCCATTTCGGTTCCTTGGAGTATTCATTTCTTGGTTCAAAACATAAGGCTGCTAAGTTCCTACTGTGAAGAGATTTCTTTCCAACATGTTTTTCGAGAAGCAAACTTCACTGCTGATGCTTTAGCTAATTTAGGCCATAGTTTGAACCATTCCCACCCATGAGAGAGGGGGCTTCCTTTAAGCTCCTCTGCTCTGTTTTATTTTGATTTAGTTGAGCCTGCGTTTTCTCGTAGTTTCCGATTGTAAGGTTTCTTTTTTCCAATTAAAAAAAATTTCTTATATGATTTTTTAAACTACAAATCACAATCGTTTCCTTAATGGTTAGCGGCTACAAATTGGTATTGGGATTACCATATTCATGAAATATGTCCATTCTTAAATTCAAGGACCTGCCAACTTATACCATCATAATATATAATTAAAAGATTATAAGTAGAATCAGTGGTGGATCCAAGATCCGTAATCCAAGGGGTCATAATATAAATATTCCCAACAAAAAAAAAAAAAAAAGAGTTTTCCCTTTTTCTTATCTATTTTATCTCTTTCAAATTTTCCATTTTCTTGAGGTTCCAATTGTGATATGACATAATAAAAGATAACTTATTATTTTAATCAAACATGCTAACAGCAAAATTAATAAAACTACAAAAGTAATACCTTACGAGTATTTAAAAGCATTAAATTCATCAATAAAACTATAACTTACGGGTCTTTACTCGTGTTTGTAAAACTTATACCAGTTCAACCCACTTAATTAGAAAAAAAAAAAAAAAAAGGAGGAAAGAGAGTGAGTAGAGAAGATATATCCATCCTTCTTTTTTTTTTTTTTTTTTTTTTTCCTATACTCTCTTTCTTTCCTTTTATTTAATATTTTCCCCTCTTTTTTTTTTTTTTTTTTTTTTTTGGTATTCTTTATTTCTCTCTTTGTATCTTTCTTCCCAGCCTCCCCCGCCACTCCCCGGCTACTTACTAAACGAAGAGGCTTTCCTTCTTCCATTGTTTCACAAGAATAAATAAACAAGAGCAACACAAAATTAAAAAGGAAAAAAATATTAATTGTTCCTTGCGGTTGGTTTGGCTTTTGCATCAGTGAACAATTGAAAAACAAGTGGTCTATTGATCCATGGCAGACCAACACAAGACACAGACATGCTGGGATTTTCTTTGAGCACCTGTGTGCACACAAGAGGTCGCTCCGCAGCTGTCCAAGGGGTCGTTCATAGCCAAATTTCAGGTATTCTAAGGGATTGTTAGACCCCTCTTGTCCTAACAGGCGTTTGCTCTGAGTAGAATTATCTTCCTTAAAGGAAAAAAAAGAAGATTATAAATAGAACTGTTAAAGCTCTAATTCTTTTTGGAGGATCTCAGCCATACATTTTCCTTTCCTCTCATTTTCATAATGTGACACCATACAAGCACATATATTTCTTAACAGAGAAGGAATGTAAATTAGGTTATCCAAGATGAAGGAAATGCTATGAATAAATTCCCATAAATTTATTAGTTAATCAAGTAGTTCGCAAATTTTTTTTAAGAAAAAAAAAATATAAGTTAGGTTAGTTGACAAAGACAATGAACCCGATTTTTTACATCAAAATTCGATTCCCTCTCTATAGTTTGTAAGAAATCATTTTTAATTTAAATTAATTATGTAAAACTTCCTTATGACTCAAACAAAAAAGAGAGGCGGGTACTCTACCTAACAAGTTCTCAAACGGCTATATATTTTTCAAAAATCAGTTTTGGCCCGTCGTCCCCATTTTCATGAAGCTCGTCCTCAAACGCCATTGCAGCTCTCTCACATCCTTAAATCTACAGAGCACCAAAATCCCATCACCCAAACAATCCCAAATCCTCCGACTCTGCAAGCTGGGCTTACTCTCCGATGCGATTCGGGTCCTGAACTCCATTGATTCCGGCGAAATCACCCTTAAACCAATCCTATACGCTTCGCTCTTACAAACTTGTACCAAAGCTGTTTCATTCAACCATGGCCTCCAAATCCATGCGCATGTCGTTAAGTCTGGCCTCGAAACCGACAGATTCGTTGGGAACAGCTTGCTTTCTCTGTATTTCAAGTTGGTTCCCAATATGTCCGAGACTCGGAGAGTGTTTGATGGTCTTTTTGTTAAGGATGTGATATCATGGACTTCGATGATAACTGGGTACGTTCGGGCTGGAAAGCCTGGAAATTCAATTGAAGTGTTTTATGATATGTTGAAGTTTGGGATTGAGCCAAACGCGTTCACTTTGTCTGCCGTGGTTAAAGCTTGTTCGGAGATTGGGGACTTGAGGCTGGGCCTGTGCTTTCATGGAGTGGTGGTGAGACGTGGGTTTGTTTCAAATCATGTTATAATTAGTGCTTTGATTAATATGTATGGGAGGAATTATAGATCGGAAGATGCGCGCCTGCTGTTCGATGAATTGACCGAACCAGGTGCTATATGCTGGACGTCGATTATTTCTGCGCTCACAAGGAGCGATTTGTTTGAGGAAGCATTGGGTTTCTTTTATTTGATGCATAGATATCATGGGTTGTCTCCCGATGGTTTTACGTTTGGGACAGTATTGGCTGCTTGTGGCAACTTGGGGAGGCTGAGGCAAGGTAGAGAAATGCATGCTAAGGTAATTACATATGGACTTTGTGGAAATGTGGTTGTTGAGAGTAGCTTGGTTGACATGTATGGAAAATGCGGGTCAGTAGAGTGTGCTCGACGTGTCTTTGATAGGATTCCCAAGAAGAACTCAGTTTCTTGGTCTGCGTTGCTAGGAGTGTATTGTCAAACTGGAGACTTTGAATCTGTCATTAATCATTTCAGGGAAATGGAAGAGGCTGACCTATACAGTTTTGGAACTGTTCTTCGTGCATGTGCAGGTTTGGCGGCTGTACAACAAGGGAAAGAAGTGCACTGCCAGTATGTGAGAAGGTGTGGTTGGAGAGATGTTATTGTAGAATCAGCTTTAGTTCATCTTTATGCAAAATGTGGTTGCATAGATTTTGCCCGTAGAGTTTTCACGCAGATGCCAGTTAGGAATTTGATAACATGGAACTCAATGATTTGTGGGTTTGCTCAGAATGGTGGAGGTGCAGAAGCTCTTAGAATATTTGATAGGATGATTAAGGAGGGGGTTAAGCCCGACTATATCAGCTTTATTGGGGTTCTTTTTGCTTGTAGTCATGCAGGTTTGGTTGATCAAGGGCGAAACTATTTTATCTTGATGACAAAGGAGTACGGGATTAAACCTGGGATTGAACATTATTGTTGCACGGTTGATCTTCTAGGCCGTGCTGGGCTACTTGAAGAAGCTGAGAATTTAATAGAGAATGCAGATTGTAGGAATGATTCTTCTCTTTGGGGAGTTCTTCTAGGTGCTAGCACAAGCTGTTCGAACTCCACTACTGCGGAGCGCATAGCCAAGAAAATGATTGAACTACAACCTGACTACCATTTGAGTTATGTTCTTCTAGCTAATGTGTATAGATCAGTAGGCCGATGGGATGATGCCTTGGAGATTGGGAGGATAATGAAAGATAGAGGGGTTAAGAAGACGCCGGGTAAGAGCTGGATTGAATCCAACAGTAAATTGGGTTCTTTTCTTCCTGTGGGTAATGTGGAAATTCCTAGAAGAATAAATTTTCCTGTTGTTATGGATATTGTCTGAAAGTGAGAAGAAATAGGAGTGAACCAACAATCCACCGTCAACCCATCCTTGATAAGATACTCACATTATGCAATTCAAGAAATGGTTGGTGCATTGATGCATTCTTCTTAGCTTTTCTCACTTCAATATACAACGGGAGTTTTACATTTTTTATATCATGAGAATTTTGGTTTAATCTCATTTTGTATGGTTAATTGGTGAGTGAGAGTAGATTTTGGCCCAGACTTGTCAAAATAATCAGTTATCTTTTACTGTAGCAATGTTCAAATAAGATACCGATCACTTGCAAATTTTGGCATATCAGCCTGCATGAAAAATGAACAAGCACATAAAGCTTAAATCAAGTAGCAAAAATTGCATTCAGTGTTGGCATATTATTAAGATTTAATTTAACAAATGGGAAATACAATACATGTTTCGTCAAACCCAGTACTTTTTATACAATCTTCAAATTATTCAGCTGTTTCCCTACCATACATACACAGTATGAGATGCATGCACAAATGCTTCTGTACAGTGTAACGCCATTGGGAGTTTTTCACTTCAAATAATTACAAATCCTCAAGATCTGAAGTAGTTTCATCAGGCTCAGCTTTAGCTTCGGAATCCATTTGGTGTTCTGAGTCGAACACATATTTCATCTCTTGGCTAACCAATTTGGCAAGGTCATGCCTATTGGCATCTGTATAGGCATCTCTTACAGCTCTGAACAAGGATTCATTTGGCTCTATTTCTTCATATTTCATCTGGCTGTATATCCGCTTCACACCTTCAACCATACCAGCTTTACCGTAACAACCCACTAGGTTAATATACGTTACGAGGTCTGGTTCCAGGTCTTCATCTTGCATTTTCATGAACATGTTCAGAGCCCTGTCAATTTCCCCAGCTGCCCCATAAGCATATATAGCAACATTGTAGAGAAAAGAATCAAGTTTTACATCAGCTTTTGTGAATTTTTCACACGACTCGAGCGCCATAGCATGCATACCAACCAGAGAGAAAACATAGGTGATGATAGCTTGCCTAGAGTAAGGTTTCCCTTCATTGTAAGATGATTCAAGCTGCGTTACTGCTTCAATTGGAATACCTTTCTTCAATATAGTGAATAATACTTTAAAAGTTCCACTATCAGGCAAGAGTTTCCGAGTTACCATCTCATGCAACAATTCTCCACATTCACGTAGCTGCCCGTTAATGGCATAACATGACATTACCTTGTTAAATGAACCACAGTCCCTTATTAGACCTGAAAGTTTCATTTCCTCTGCTACATCAATGGCTTCATCAAGCATGCCCACATTCTTGTAAAGATAAATCATGATGGCATATGTTATCTCATCTGCCCAACCCTTTGCTCTCAATTTTTCAAAAATCAATTTGGCTTCAGATACCATTCCAAGATCTGCATAGAGATTGATCATACTGTTAGATGCAACAATATCTCGGGGACCCTCTAGATCTTTCAGCCTCTCGTAGAGTACTTTTGCTCCATCAAGGCAGTCCACCTTACCATAAGCCTTTATCAGGGATGTAAGAACTACCTGGTTTGCAGAAATCCCAGATTCTTCCATGTGGCGAAAATACTTAAGTGCTTCTTCAACTTTGCCAGATTCTACAAATCCATTGATTAAAGAACCATACACAAATTCATTTGGTTGTACTCCTGAGTTTACCAAGTCTTGGTACACATCAACTGCATCAGAAAGCTGGCCAAGGCGAGCATAGCATGCAATAAGAGCAGAGAAGGCTAGAGAGTGTGGCTTAAAACCCATTTCACGCATTTCTGTTAAAACATCCCTTGCCTGGTCCACCAAATCACCTCCTGAGAACATTTGAATGAGAGAATTATATGTGCATTTATCAGGCCAGGTCCCATGATTTCTCATGCCCTTGAAGAGAGAAAAAGCTTTATCATAAAGCTTTGCCTTACCATAAGCTTTGATCATAACATTATATTCCACAACATCCTTCTTCTGTCTCACCGAGTCTTTCTTCCTATAGAATATGGCCTCAGCTTCAGTCCAAAATCCCTTTTCAGCATATGCATCTATAATTGCTGCACATGTCTTTGATGAAAGCCCACCATTTAATTGACATTTCTCATAAAAAAACTTCGCCTGATCAAGCTGTCCCTCATTAACATACATCTTGATGACACCAGGAACAGAATGCTCATCAATTCGCACACCAGATTTCTCCATACTCCGAATCACAGTTTCTACATCTTGGACCATGTTTCTCTCACATAATACATGAAGAACTGTCCTGTGAGATACAATATCTGGGGAAAGACCCACCTCTCTGATTTTCCTATAACAGTTCAGAGCAGCATCAATATTCCCTGCATCAGCATACAGAGACAGAAAAATGTTATAAGTTCTTGTATCAGGAGATATTCCCCTTTCTTCCATCTTACTAAGCAAAGCTTCCGCTTCTGACAAATGCCCATGACTTCCACAAGTAAAGATCATAGTATTGAAAGTAATAGCATCCATTGCCACACCAGATTTCATCATTTCTCCAAACACATTAGCTGCATCATCAAGACGTCCAGCCTTCCCATACAAATCAATCAAAGCATTATATGTCGATGTTTGCCTTGGTTTTCGGATAGAGTTCTCTGTATCTGATGAGGCCTTAATCTTTGAAGTGGGAATTCTCCCACCTGTCTTGAAAAGCTCAGTGGACAAGAAATGCTTAAAACTAATAGGCTCTAAGCCAGAATCATTCACAGAATCACCCATAGAATCTAAATCAAGTTCATCGAGCTCAATCTTGCCATCGCACCAATCCTTATAAAACTTATCTGCCCTATCAAACTCCCCTGCATCCTTCAAGGCCTTAACAACCGTATTCATTGTAACATCATCCGGGAAAATTCCCCTTAGTTTCATGTGCTTGATCCACAAAAGCGCTTCTTTCACAAGGCCTGCTTTCCCATACACATCAACGAGCATTGCATATGTATTGTTCGTTGGTAGGACACCTCTTTTCGCCATTTCAATCCAACAAAGCCTTAATTCATCCCATTTCTGAGCCCTACCCAGCTTTCGAAGCACCACATTATAGTGTATTACATTGGGTACATACTCCTTTTGTGACTTGAACCACTCGAAAACACGCACAACTCTTTCCCACCTTTTCTGTTCTTTGAGAATCACAGTCTGTTCTTTTGGATTCAAATTTTCGCCACACGAATTAAGGGTCTTTTCAACATCGTTTTCGGACTGTAAAGACCGCAAAATCGAAGGCAATACTCCTCCATACGCCTTCTTCTTACCATTAATTGAAGAACCTTTTGTGGGCAAAACCAATGTTTTCGAATCACACTGAAGCTTAAACCCTACAAAAGCCCTAGGACCTCTCGAATTCTGCTTCTGAGCTCGTGAAGTCACAAAATGGTCAATATTTTGAGGAGTGGACAAGGCATAAGGAACAGGGTACAGTTGCCTTCTTGCTAAGCCGTGATTGTGGTGAGTAAAGTTAAATTCTAGAAAGGCCCTAGTTCTGAAAGGACATTGGGAATTTCGAAGCTTACATGGTGAGAAGGTGCGGTTGTGCATTGAGCTCTGGAAACTTTCTTGCCCTAATTCCATGGAACTGCAACTCTGGCTGTGAAGCATCATGGCTTTGTGCTTTGAATTTTGAAACTTGGTACTTGGGGCTCAGGGTTTTTCAGCTCCTAAAGAATTAGGTTTAATGGAGGACTTTAGTTTCTCATTCCTGCTGCAGCCCTTGGAAGTTGGTCCTCTTTCATGTAGGAAAAAGCTGAGCCTCAGGGCTAAAACCGACAAAAGAAATTTTCGAAATCTTGGTTTTTTATTGATTTATTTTCTGTCTGATGTTTAAAGTTTCTGTTTCAGTCTCTGCACTTTCTTCTTTTCTTTATACCTATCAATTAATTAAAAAATAATTAATCTTTACCACAAAAAATAAGTTTATTATTAAAATAATATTAGACAAAATATTCTGTTTATCCCCAGAAATTAAATTTTTTTTGTTGTTATTGTGACCATCTTCATAGCCTTTGCAAGATGGCGGCCATGATTTTTATATGGTTGGCACTGAAAAAATATTGGAGAGGAAAATTGTTATGGCATTTTTTCTTTCATTGTATTATAAGAAATTAGGTCGAGTACGAGAGATTCTCGTGTAGAGGTATCGTACTCTCTTATAAAAGGTGGGTCTCGCAATTGAGACACATGCAATACTTAATTTTTGTGAAAGAACTACCGCATAAGAGAATCCTACAAAAGATTTATTCATGCTTGCTTAAAAATATGAAGCGAGAAAGTCATAAAAAATTCAAAATTGTACGAGACAATCAAAAGAAGCCTCTCTAGCTTGATTTATCATGGCCTCTGTGACTAAAATTTCAACTATTCAAGGACCAAAAGTACCAAACATAAAGAGTTTCTCTAGAATCAAATACGGGGAAAACGATATTTCAAGGTTGGACTCAAAAGAGGCACCATCCATCTGACTGCACAACCTAACAACATTCACTACTATACGAAATCCTTTGGTTTGTGAAGAAACCATTAAACAAAAAGAATATAAGAGAAACCGTGATCCTAACAAGTTGCTATCCAAAATCCTTTGGGTTTGGTCATTTCACATTGCTGCCATCATGGTACTTCTTGCTGCCTCACGCTTCACCTCTTCAACCTTTCCACTGCCTCTGAAATACGTGTATACTTGCTGCGAATACGATACGATGCAAGAAGAGTAAGTTTCTCCAAAGAGGGGAAGAAAAACGACAGAGTAAAGCCAGGAGAAAAATGCAAGTCCATTCATCATCTAACCTGAATAACCCAGATGCTGAGAACTGTTTCACAGACGAACAGCCCAAATCCAATGAAGTAAAGTATCTGAAATGAGGAAACAAAGTCTTCACGGGGTCATCAACTCAAAATAAAACTTCAAGATCAAACCACTGTCATAGCAATCTAACAGTTCTAGTTCTTTCCATCAAATTGAAATTCTCATCACTAACACCACTAGATTGTTGCCTAGCTGAAAAACAGACTTGTCTCTGTTGCAATTATTGAAGGAGAATATCCAAGCCAACATAGAATAATGAAAGCTCGAAACTTACCCCAACCGCAGCATTGTAACCCAGCAGTTCTATTGCAGGCAAAATACCTCTGTACACAAGATCACACCAAAGAAAATTCAGTTTCAGGAGGAAATATGATTAGTATGTATTTGTGATTAATAGAAGAAGATGTACTACTAGAAGAAGGCAAGGTTGTCTATTGGGAGAAAATTTTAGATGACAAGATCTGCAGGACGTTATCATGTTGGATACTCATTTGTACTTATTCCCCCTTCATAAACGAAAGAACTAATGTAACAGTAGTCATTGGTAAACCCCGTAGACTGCACAGTTAAGAAAACTAACGTGATAGATTTCCCTTTGAAGACAATTGGAGGAGCAATTGCAGCATAGACGCAAAACGCAATGTGGAGCTGCAAATAGAGAATCAGGGCATAGAAGTGAGCCAATTTTCACATCATCTTGAATGCAGAAAATATAACTTTAATAAGAACAAAAATATATGTACCAGATAAGACAAGAAAAACCCAGCAAAACTCAGAGCACTATCAGTCCTGTAATAGACGGCACACAATTACAAGTATGAATCCTAAACAAGAAGTACAAGATAAAAGATATGTTGGACAAATGTTGTAAGTGCAGAGTCATCAAAGTGATCATTTGCATAGGCCTGAAGCCTCATATACAGTTTTTGCATAGTGATGACAATAAGGTCATATCCATAGAATCATAAGTACCTCATAGCACGATAAAGCGGGCGATACCAGAGGAAATAGGATAGCGGAACACTTGCTATGAAGTAGATTACAGCCAGAAGCCAAATTATTGGACCTGCAAGAAGATAAAAGTTCAGACTAAATTATGAAAGAGTGTATTTATAATGGTTAATGGGTCTACACGAAGTCACAGATCAAACCTTCTCCTTTGAACCAGGCTACGGTAACTGCCAGAATATTCCACAGAAGACACACAATCAAACCTGAAAAATGCCATAAGCTTAGTCAACTTAAGCAACCACAGAAAAATTTGATTGAATTAATTAGAAGATCTTTTTGTACAAACAATTTTTAACTCAAAGTACTAAAGTAAATACAAGGAAAAGAGCGAGAAACAAAAAATCTACAATCAAATATCATCTGGCCATTGAAACACCTATGCCGACTATCACAAAAGAAAGTAAATAAAAATTAACATACCCAGATATGTTGTGAACGCAACATACTGGATCCTCTGTAGATGGATTGGTATTTCGTTTGCAATGTCTTGATGGATGATGGGGAAAAATGGAGGCCAGTTTTTCTCCTCTATAACAACTCCAGCTGCCAAAAAAAAAAAAAAAGTGGGGAAATTACAAATTGGACTTTGGTGTCATAGTCTCTCTCAAGCACATATCAGAAAATGGATAAACCTCGTGCTATGGCGTCTTCCCGCCGCTTTAGTTCCTGAAAAAAGATGATGGCATTATGAATTGCACTTACTAAACACAAAACTAATTTTTCTAAAAGCATACATTTCTCAACTAAAATCAATGTTGCACGTCAAAATATAAACTTGCATCTGAAGTGGATTATTCTTGTTGTCATGGCTACAATTTCTAACATGCCTTGGTACAGAAGAGGTGCCTCAAATGAACCTAAATATCGACATACCCACAATAAATTGATAATTACTATAAAATTAACGGTCTGGGACTCCGTTTACAAGTATATCAATTATATTTTATAAGCCCTTTGCAAGCATCATATGAGTTATAATGGGCAATTACCTGTTCCTTCTTTTTCAATTCAGCCTCTTTTGCGTGGAGTTCCTTCTCCTTTGCTTTTAAACTCTACAATAATAAAAATAATAAGGAGCAAGAAATCATTGCTCGTTGACAAAAATAAATAAATAAATAAATAAATCATTTATCATAAATAACAGATAGAAAACTTTAAAATATGATTCAACATCTTGCATATGCTGAACAACCTTTGAATTATCAAGAGGAATATCAATTGTTGCATTGCGATCATAGGGTTCAGGAGGAAGAGGTGAAAGCCTCGAGTTTGCAGGGGGGACACTTCCAGGATTCTAGAAATTTAGCAAAACGCAATAAGATGAAGATTACAAAAAGGGAAAAGAAAAAAAAAAATTCATCTTTGCAGAAATCATCTTTACAGAGTCAGCACATCAGGCAAGCACAATCAACCAAACTATGCACATGAACCCATTCAGATGCTTGAGTTCTACATAACCCAAAAAAAAAAAACGCCTAAGATACAAACCTTCTAGTTGTTTCCCTTTTCTCTGTTTTCTAACCAACTAAACTGACCATTGAATAACAGAAACAAAGAAACTAAAGATGAACATAGCTACAAAACCTACATTGTGGGTTTAATTCACCGTGGAATCAAATACCAAACAGAGACCCAAACCAGTGAAATGAAAACACATTGAAGATTTCGCACTATAAGCCAGGATTTCAACATATCATCAATTCCAAATCCCAAAGGATCATGTATATGTAAATACACAGACACATACAGAAATCGCGATTGAAGATAGAGACTTCGGTCTATAGATACAAAAACACGTATACGTAAATGCAGGTCTGTATCGGAACTTACCGCAAATGGATTGACCTCGTCATCTGCGAAAGGGTTAGAATCGTAACGATTCATGGGAGCGATCCAAGCTCTGGTGACTGTGAAATGACAATGGGCTCTAAATCGGGAATGTGAGAGTTAAGAGTTTTCGGTGATAAGGATCGTCGAACATGAAAAAATGAGAGAGACGTTGTTTTTGTTTTTTGTTTTGTTTTGTTTTGTTTTTTTTGTGGTTATTGGTTTTAAGGAAACGAGAGAAGAAGAGAGGCTCTTGGAGCGTACGGCCTTCGTTTTAGTGGAGCTGTTTGTTTCCTGGGAAAATTGAACCAGAAAATCAGAGACGAGATTATAAAGGGTGTTTGGCGGGGAAGGCCTATAAGTCTAACTTATTACTGTGCGTGGCGTGGGGCCGTTAAGAGAATATTTTAGACATTAAAAAATGGGGCAAAACTATATTTTAATATTATTTATTTATTTTTCAGTAAGATTTGGAGACAAATACTTTTTTGTTTTTTTAATCGGTTTATTTATTTATTTAGTGATATTTATAATTTATATACATTATAAGACTGTCACGCTCATTATGTTTATTATTTATAATGTATTGTCGAAAATAAATAAATATTTGAGAAGCAAATATCTATAGAAGGAAAAGGAGGAGATATTCGCGCTCAACCCTTGTAGTGGCCTTGCACTGTGGGAGTGCATTGAGGGAGCGTGAATAGCGGTCATTAAGTAAAACCACAATTCACTGAGGTAACAAATTAGTTTTAACACCAATCAAAAGTGACTTCAATTAACCGCTAGTTATAATTAACTTCTAATCCCCGAGACAGTAATTGACCATGATAGTCAAGGAGCTCCCAATCTTCAAGGAGCTAATTGTGCATTAGTTGGATTGGATTAAACCACAATTACGGTCATATTATCTTTTGCATTCATATATATAAGTTAGGTTAAGCCTGTTGATCAGGACAATACTCAAGTTCTCATACATGGAAATCTGAATGCCAAATTCAATGACACTCAAGTTCGCATACATGGAAATCCAAATGCTGAATTCAATAGTTAAGAAAAGTGCTAACATCAGTCGTGGCATGAATGAGTGTGTAGGACCCACATTGCCATGTTAGATGACTTCACCGATGGTGCAGTCAGAAGATGTTCCTAAAATAGTAAAACTACACAGGCAAATGCGCTAACAACCTGAAATGGCGGAGAAAATCGAATTTAACCCATCCTTCACAAAACTCATGATGTATATGTGTTATAAAATGGAATAGATTACATTTTGAATCGGTAGAAACCAAGTTCGTGAGGCATCACAGAGCTAGCTGAAAACGTTTCACTACCAAGAATTTAGTGACAATTGACAAATAATAATAGCTAAACAATTGGGTTAGCTCAACTTTGCAGGACAGACAAACAATAGAATGACCACAGAGTATTGAACACCAAAATCGGACTGTTGGAATGTTCACATCCAGAACTTTGTGCAGCTGGTCACATTAAAGAAGCTTGCGACGCAGATATTGGTGGTGTAAGTTTGGGGCCATCATCTGCAGCCTGTTTACAAGGGATGTATCTTCTTGGTTCTAGCAGTAGTCACAACCAACGCACCCCCCATCCTTGATAATCTGGTCATTAGGTCTTCATTTCACAAAGAAGTCAATCTTCACTTGATCCACTGCCGTGAGGCTCTCGCCGTATCATGTCTAATAGGTCTTGCACGACTTCAGACATCAGTGGCCTGAACTCTGGCTCCGACTGTAAAATACAATTCACATTTTTAGGATTAAAGTTCTCTTTGGAGTCGAGGCGGTGAATAACAACTAAAAATATAGTGGGGCTCATGTCCCACTAATATGGCAAATCAAACTTATGTTTTTGAGCATTTGAAGCATTCTATCTTTACTGAACAAAGATACCAGGTAAGCTAAGTTTACCAACCCAATGGTGCCCTTTTTGAAGAATACTATGTCACAAATTTCATAAAACTAAGTCTAACTTAACTGTATAACTTACGATGTCAAAAATGGCATTGCTCACCTGAACACATCGAGATATAATATCTGCAAAGTGTGATAAAGACTTCGTAGGATATTGTCCATTTAGAGAAGGATCGACCATCCTTGATAATGCATCGATGTCATGAAGCTGAGTAGTGGCCCATCTAACAAGGAATTGCTCCCCTCGATTCCTTGTGCTGTAAACTCAAATTTTCAAATCCAAAAATAAATTAAGCAGGGGTTGGTGGAATAATGCGAGAATGCAATTAAGAACTTGAATTTGCTAGTCTTTCACCTGTCATGGGACTTCCGGCCTGTTAATAATTCCAGCATTACCACCCCAAAGCTGTAAACATCACTCTGATGAGTATAAATTCCTGACTCGAATTCTGGAGCTCCGTAGCCATAAGCCGATAGCAGATGTCCTGACAACTGAAAGTACGAAGCAATTTAGTAGTAGTAATAAGTAGTACTGGTGATGACCATAAGTAGTCATCATTCGTTCAATTGTTCCACACTGCAAATCAACCAATAGGAATGACCTAAAGCCTAAGCAGACAATCGAAACACTGCATGCCTTTTGAAAAAGAAGTAATACGGAAGAGTGGTCTGGACATAAACAAGCTTCAAGATCAGAAGGCGAAATCAACCAACATGAATGACCTAAAGCTACAAAGCCATCTGGGAAAGAAAAGCAATATTGGATCACTTAAGAATGCACAATAACATCCATTTAAAATGCAAAGAAATCATTTACATTCTTACTCTTTCTTTTTCCTAAACAATGCTCATTCTGAAGGCTATTTATATATCTAGACTATATCTATATATAATCACAACGGAGAAAGCATTCACTGCACCAAATTCTCTTGCTATTTAAATCCATGTTGAAGGAATACAATACATGTCCTCCAAAAAAAAAAACCTTAAATTGTCAATGTTGGTCTCATGACCCACACTGTTGCAGGAAAAAAATACCTGCAAAAAAGAGAGTAGAAATATGACTTACCTGACTTACAGAACCTGATGATATCAATGGAGCCAAGCCACAGTCAGAAACGCGCACGGAAAGGTCATCATCAAGGAGAAGGTTGGCAGACTTGAAATTCCTGTGTACAATAGGTGGCTGACAGACCTCATGTAAATACCTACTCAAACAAAACAAAGACAGAGTTAGACTCACTGTAGCTCCTATCACCATATGATCAGGGAAAAAAAAAGGTCTACATGAGTGGGTTCAGAAATTGCCATTGCAATTGGTACTCACTCTAAGGCTCTTGCAGCTCCAAGTGCCATTCTAATACGAGCATTCCATGGCAGTTTCTTCTTAAATTCATCATCTACGTGCAGAGCATCATGCAGTGAACCATTACTGCAGTACTCGTAGATAAGAAGCCTTTGACCATGCTCTGCACAGTAACCGATGAGCTCAACAACATTAGCATGCCGGATTCTGTCAATGTTGTTTACCAGTTCAAGAAACTCATCATCCTTCTGCTGACTGGAAGCTCTCTTGTCCAATTTCTTGACTGCAAGTAGCTACAAAAGCATCCCAAAAGATTAATGTCAGTTTCTGAACTGTTCTGTACATATAAACAGAAACTGCTTGATTACATGAGATAAAAGCACATGACACATGAAAAAAAAAAATTGAAATAACCCTCTTCGTGCAACTCTTTCTCCCACACCAAGATATTTTCGCAAAATGTCGACAAGACTGCATCTAATTTTATGTCTTTATAAAGCAAAATATCTGTTTCTTTTTATCTGCTTAAAAGGTGAAATCCAATAGATATTATGAAGTCCTCCCCAGTTTGCTTATCAAGTTTGACAGCTTGCTTTTGATCACCCTGAATTTGCTTATTTATCAAGCTTGACACTAGATTTCATTGAAAATGGAAATTCTCTACACATCAATTCATTTGCTAGAAACTTATCACAGAATGAACATGAAGGATTGAATCTACATATAATGAATTCGATGCACCCATTCCATGTGGTTATTTTGATACTAGATCAATAATACTGTTCAGAAAAAAAACTCAGATGGTTGGAAGTACAAATAGCAGATAATAAATAAATTGATAAACAAGAAGGCTGTTTAAAACAATCAATCAGTGCTAGTGGACCTAGCACAACAATACTACAAAAGTGCAAAATAACAAGCACCTAACACAAATTTCAGTCAACTACTCATCCATGAAGTAGTTGCAATAAAGCAAAACCAATTCATAAATCAGAAACAGACCTTTCCATTAGGAAGCTGTGCCCTATAGACACTTCCCAGCATGCCTGCTCCTAGAAGATTATCAGGGGAAAAGCTGTTTGTATATTGCTGAAGGGAAGCAATGGTAAAAGACTTCGCAAAAATTGCAAGGTTTGGATTTTTAGTGGAAGGCTTCAATTTAGGCAGTTCAGTTGGCACAAATGGCTTCACAATGACCTTCTCAACAGGTGGTGGTGGAGGAGGGGGAGGAGGGGGAGGAGGAGGAGGAGGAGGCGTCAAATACATATCAAGTGCATTCAAATCAGACTCTTGCCTTGTTACTGTGCCCGTCCTTTGGACATTTCTATCTTGCTCATCATTTGGCTTTGGAATTGCCCATGTTCTTCTGGTTTCTGTTTCATTATCCTCTTTGGGCCTCACAACTGCCTCTTTCGGAACTGTTCACCATAATTTTAGTGAGTTGCTTACAATAAGATGCATACGTATGAACGATCCAAGAAAGAACAATATACTTAAATTAGATTGAATAAAACAGTGAGAGAATTTGCCTTTCTGTATTAGATTGGTTGGTTGAACCAAGGAACCATTGTCCCTGGGAGGGTTCTCCCTGTCACCTATATATGCACCTATTTGATGCCGCTTGGAAATTCTGTCCGCCTCTTCTCTTCTGCCACGTCTTGGCATAAAAAACAAAATTGCTAGTAACAAAATAACAAGAAGCAAGACCCCACCAATTGATATCCCAACTACTCTTTTAGTAGTTAAAAATTTCTTTGATTTTCCAGAATTTGATGTATCTTGTGAAGATGGTCCATCAGCCTGTTTTCCAGGTGTTCTTCCAGGTGTTCTGCCAGGTGGTTTTCCAGTAGGTGGTCCCCAAAAAGACTGTGGAGGTGGGGGTGGAGTCGACAGAGATGTGGGTGGAGGGACTGGAGCAATAGAAGAATTGAATGGATTCCCATCTTTTCTGCATTAAGCATATAAGAATTAGTTACGTGGAAAAACAACTATAGTATCCAAATTATCAAGCTCTCTTTCCTTGATAACAATGTATAACAGAGATCAACAACTTAGATTCTGCATATGATATACTGCAACAGAACTTAATGCTTCATTTAAGGATAAGTCTACAATGTGCCTGAAACTGCAAGTAATCTCTTCAAACTTTTGTACTCCATAAGCCTCACCTGAAATTTGGGATATTCAGCAACTTTTCAGGTATGGGTCCAGCGAAAAGGTTATTCTCTATATTCCTGTTTAGTAAGGAAGAAAAATCATTTATAATGGGAAAGAAATGTTGAAAATGAGAAGGCAAGATAGAACTAGAAACTTCTGAATTCTGTATATGACAAATAAAATGAATTGTTTAGATGATTACAGGTCACTTAGGGAAAGATCCTGCAAAACGTCTAGGGTTCCAGACAGCTGATTGTTCTGCAAATGTCTGCCAATAGAGGAGTTAGCTCTATTCATCGACACAAAAGATGCATAATAAACAAGGCTTACTTAGACAAGATACTCACAGAGTGGTCAGAGATACTACGCTTTTTAGAGAGGGTGGCAGTTGCCCGCTCAAATTGTTACTGGACAAATCTCTGCAAAGGTTAAATGTGTGTATAAGCCGGAAAAGCGTACAAAAGTAAAACTGGGAAGTATAAGCCTGAAAAGTTCAGAATAAGAACCTACAAATTGATCAACCCTGTGATGCTCTGAAAGGAATCTGGTATTTCTCCAGTTAAAAGATTATTGTTAAGAGACCTGATTGGCAAAATAGCTTATCTTAGAAACAAGCCTATAAAAAACTGAGAGCTGCTGTACCAAAAGCAAGAAAATGACTTACATGTCTGTGAGTTCAGCCAACGAAGCTAGAGAATCTGGGATGCTTCCAGTGAATTGGTTAGCTGAAAGAAAACTGCCAAAGGTATAGACTATCATATGTTTTGCATACGTGAGCATAATAGATAGGAAATAATCAGCAGTCTCAGGCTAATATTTGATACATGCAGTATAAAATTATAATTTCATAAGAGGGTTGAACATACAAGTTTCGCAAGCTAACAGGTAAATTGGATGGAATGCTTCCCCCAATATGGTTGTTGCTTAGATCTCTGCACATAAACACCAATGTCAATAATCCACAAACGTATCAAAATTTCAAAAAGAAAAAACTTGTTTATGAAGAAATGCAAGATATCATAATATGAGGAAAGCTAGTCCTAGATCTTTCCCCAACATTTTGCATTCTACCCTCGAGCACACACAGACTAAACAAGTCACCTTGGCAAATGCAAAACTATCATCCTAATGAGCATTCTGGATAAAAGCTAGTGTATAATGTCCATGGCCCCCAAACTATCATCCAAAGATAACAACTTAAGAATAAAACAAAAACAAAACTTACAAGCACAAAGATTAAAGTAAAACCCATTTTGCATGCGCAAAAAGCCCCTACATACATACTAACCAAACCTAAATCCACTCACAACCACCCCTTCATGCATATCTTCCTAATTTGCCTGTTATCTCTTAAAATGAAGACTAAAGGATTTTTAATGACACTGAATCAAGATATAACTTGGAGCAAAAGATATTATAAAACAACATTACACACACACACACACACACACATAAAGTTCCACCAGAGAGAGAGTACAACTTACATTGCCTGTATTGAAGCAAACATTCCTAAGTTTTCACCCAGTTGTCCTCCCAAATTAGCGCCATTAAGAACTCTATAAAATCATTATAATCATGAGACAGCTGAAAATTAACATGTTGAGAACGACCTGTCGACAAAAGAAGTCGAAGAAAGAGACTAACATACATTCCCAATATTACAGAATCGTTACACTGAACGCCTTGCCATGTTTCACCACATGGGTCTCCTCCAGCTGAGGTCCACCCAGGAAGAACAGGCGTGCCAAGTGCAGCATGTAAGTTGTTAATTGCAGCAACTGACCAAACCAGAAGTAAGCGCAGATAATAAGTGTTTGTAGCTCCAATTAACTATAAAAATTTAGAACTAGTCAAGGAAACATGTTTCCACACACAATTACACTAGAATAAAGCATGCAATTGCTGAAAACGACGACGACGCCGCCGCCGAAGCACATTATCAAAAGATTTTCTTTTCTTTGAAATAAGTAAGGAAAAAAAAAGACACACACAAAGTTATACACAGAAACAACGGAATAATGAGTTTTTATTATCTGAGAAATCCAGTCATAACAATAATACCAAGATTTAGAACTGGAGCACCCCACTCATTTTCCCACATAAGAATTTTAATGCCGAAGAATGGCCATTAAATGAAAATGGGAAGAGGCTTACCATCAGTAGGACTAGTGGCTCCAAGAGAAACTTGAGCCAAGCAGATCAATATCAACCCCAATAAAACCTGTCCATGGATCTTCAAGTTCTTGTACTCTAACACAGATCTCTTCCTACCCATTGATCCCAATCTGAAGTTTACTTCTCAATTCCCTTTTTCATAAGCAATCACTCACAAATCATCCTCCAATCTGAAAAATAAACCAAAAACAAAAATCACATAATTAAAATAAAATATTAATATCCAAACAGAAAGCAGCCCTCGTGATCCTAACTGGCCACAAAAAAGTTAGCAAACCCACTTGCCAAAACTCACAGATAAACAACATCATAATTTCACACACACATATACACAGGTAAATGATTCGTGTAAACACAATGGCCTGAACTTACAGAGAAAGTGGAGAGAGAAAAGAATTAAGCAAATGCTGAAGGAAATTGAAGTAAATGAAGCAAGAAGCAGCAGTGAGGAAAAATGCAGAGAGCTTTTTGGATAAAGTAGTGAATTGTTTAAATGTAGAATTTAACAGGAAAAAAAAAAAGAACTTAAGAGCTAAGATTCAAATGAATTAAGCAATGTCAGTGAGGCACTTAAACAGAATTATTACATCATAATTCGAATTAACAATTACCAATATTAATCCTTTTTAGCCTTGGAAGAAAAGAAAAAGTTGGAAAAAGGCAGAGGAAAATGTAGAAAGGTACAGTGAGGAAGGAGAAGAGAAGGAGGAGGTGCTCTGAAGCTCTGAAACTCTTCTCTCTCTTTCTTTGCTTTTCTTGCTTTCTTTCTTTCTCTCTCCCACCACTATCTCTCTTTCTCTCTCTAAACTTCACTCAGGAACAGTGTATGTGTGTGCGCGTAAGTCATACATATCTCTTTGTATGAAAGGTTGGGCGCATAAAGCCCACGCTCGTTAGGGCGCGCGCGTCGGTTTTATTTCCTTTTTCGGAGATTTATACTTTTATCTTGTAATATCACCACAATTATATATAAAAAAATCATTGACTTTGCTTTTACTTTTTCTGACTCATATTTAATGGATAAAATATGTAATCCAGATTAATCAGTTACCTAACGAGCCCTCCTAATAGCCATTTTATGTTCTCTCCATGATAATAAATATGGTCTCAGTTCAGTTCGTTAATTGTTTTTGTTTGGATACTAGTCCTCCATTCAATCGAAAAAAAGGTTAATCAGTCTGTTTATATAAAAATAAATTTTAAGTTTGTGAGTGTATATGATCTTCACTAAAGTTATGCGAAATACACAAAAACGTACAAGTTTCACATTATTTTTGTGAAATGCGGGCTCATTATGTTAGCACAAAATATACTATTAAAGTTGCTTTGGTTGGATAAATTAAAATGTGTAAATGAGAGAAAAAGAACATAAGGAAGTTGAGCCAAAACCTAACCAGCAAAGTAAGTCACCCATCATTTAGCCAACAAAATAACTAATTTAAAATGCACACGTAAATAACAAACAATAAACACACTAAAAAATATAATCTATGAAGGAAGAATCAGACATACATAGTTGGAGAAATCTTTTCTTTAGTAACATAGGAAAATTTAATGTTTACGGAAAATAATTTATGAGAAGTTTGGAATCAATGAACTACGAAAAACATTGGCATGTTAGTTCTATATTTTTCTCCCTTTTCTGTTTTTTTTTTAAATAAAAAAATTCGAATAAATTAGTGATAAGTATTTGCATGGGTTACGGGTAGCTCTGCCACGCATACCGCGTGAGCGTGATGAATTGATTTAAGGGAAGCGAAAATTAAAATTTTTTTACACTAAAAACAGTACACGTCATTAATAGCCTCCAGATTTTCCATGGGCTTCACGTGTTCCGTGGCGTCGAATGATTGTTACGGGCTTTGTATCCAGCCAATTAAAAGCCCACACAATTTATGAGGACATAATTTTATCTTTTTGGTTTTTTTCCCCTTATTTTTCAATATTTATAGTCACGAAAATAAAATGTTACATGAAAACGGTCACAATTTTGGACTTTTTCCCAAATTTAAAAAAAAAAAATATATATATATATATATATTGGACGAGTTTAAAAGCCTGTTCGGATGAGGAGCGTTACTTGGGTTGGAGGTTAAATTTTGTCATAGCGTGGAGTGTGGGGAATAAAATTAAGGGTGAGGAAAAGCGACTTTTAAGAAAAGCAAAATTTTTCTCTTATCTATATCGGTTTCCAACGGACGAAAAGAAAAAAAAAAGTCACAAGTCATAAGAAAATGGAAAAATTCGGATCTCGAAAAAGGTGGGCGGTCTTTAGCTGTCATTCGTCGCGGCGGAATCTCTCTGATAATGGCCAGTTGAGCCACCGACTAAAATGACCAAAAACTACAACTTCTTGCGTCGTTTACTTCACATCATCGTATTATATTATAGTGTCTCTTTTGTCTCCGAAAAAAAATTTTCTGCATAAAACCACAAAGCAATGCCATGGCGACACCACCTCAGCTGAAAACAGTGTGCTACTTGCTTTTGGTCCTCCTTAAACCAATTTATAGTTAAAAATTATGAAGAGATAATCTTATTTAGCTGCTGATTATATTATGTGGGATATTGTAATTTAAATGGTTAAGAGTATTTAACTCCAGACATGATGTATATTGTGTTTGATTTTTTTTTTCTCTCAATATCACTTTGTGTGAGAAAAATACGTATAGACATAGAGGACCCGAAGTCTCAAAAAGAGGGGGAAAAAAGCAAAACTTGTTTTCTTTAATATCACTAGACTTTGGGTGCAAGGTTAAATGTTTTTAACCACTTGAGTTACAAAGTTCTTTACAAGTCGTGTTAATCTTCGATTTAACAGAGAAATGGAATACTAACTAACTCTTAATCTAATTTACTTATTTTTCTAATGTTGAACGATATCTCAATTTTGAATTATCTATTTCTCATTAATTAAACAAAATGAAAAATGCAAGAATCAAACCATTGTATGAGATGAGTGTGAAGGAATATCCCCAATTGTATTGTCACATGGATTGCCAGTCATTAGTTTTAAACTTAATTTAAACCTAATCCATGTGACTGGCAAAATGAAGATAAGAAAAATAAAAAAATAAAGAACAAGGGTGGAGATATAAATTTGGAGGGAATTAGATAATATTAATGAATGGGCAGATCTGGTACTTGGAGTTTGGAGGAGAAAGACATAGAAAGCAACCTCGTAACTGAACTTAGGCATTAATAAGAATTGGTTAAGTCACACTCATAAGGATATATAAAATTTAGTGGATGATAAGCTAAGCACTGGTCCAAATTCTCTCCAGGTCTGTCTGATCAATGCATACATGTCATGTACACCTAAGAGGACATATATCCCTGAAGATATATACAGATATCAACAAAGCTGTTTCTTTCTTCTGTACTTGAGTCTATTATTTCTTTGTAGGACCTTTGGTGGTGCCCCAGCACCTTTGAATAGATGCTATTTGTTGACGACTTAAGGATGATGCCCAAGCTTATTGGCTGCAAAAAGAGTCATTTTCAGAAAGGAAAAGTCAATTAACACCCAATCGGAAATCGACACGCTTGAATTTAATATATTTTTGCACATTTTGTGTTTACGCGTAGAGCCTAAGTTATAACCTACCAAGTAACATCGCCACCGTGATGTTACTAATCTATGTTATTATAACATGTTCATTTTTTTTTTTGAAACTATATTTTTGATGTCTTAAAAAAAAGGACAAACAAGAGATAAACAATACAACCACACATGCACAGAAGACCACGAGGCTTATGTGGTTTACCCAACTTCATTGAAATGAGAATCGGGTTACGTCCACGAGGTTTTTATTAATGTATTTCATTATAGTGCAGGTTACATTGCACGCATTGTGGCTTGAGATGTTACAACGAGATGTTGAAGGCCTATTCATCACTTATTTGTGTTATAGTGTAGGTTACATTTCACACATTGTGTCTAATAGACTTGCTAAGTTTGCTTTAGGTAGTGTGTTGATGGACATTTGGTTTGAAGAGGATCTTTCATGGCTCAATGTGTTTTTTCAAGCTGACTATGATATTATGGAGTTGTCATGAGTTTCTGTTTGTAACCTTTATGGAACATGTGACACTCTTTTTTCTTCGTCCTAAGTTTTGTCCCATTGAGTTTTTCTCGGCAAGATTTTAATGAGGCCACGTTTGTTCACTCGAGTATGTAACATTTCACAATTTTAATGCAAATTTACTACTTTCTCTAAAAATAAAAATAAAAACATCTGTCTCGAATTCATGATTTACCCGATTTCAAGTAATTAAAAATATGTGTTATTTTTAGCACATCAAGGTTTATGAAAGAGCTTTTATTTATTTTTTTCTTTCTAATATAAGTGATAATTTAAATTATAAAGGAGTGAGATTTCTTACACACCCACACAACTATGATGCTGTGAGAATTTAAACATAAAACTTATGATCTATAAATTTCCACTGAACTAGACGCCATTTGCTATGTTGAAGGTTCAATCTAGCCGTCTAATGTTGAGGAGTTCATTGATTGAACAGCTATTGTTGACCCCTCGTTATAGCCCAGGTCCTCGATAGCCGCTCAACATAGGCTAGTCCCTCATTATAGCCTCACTGGGTTTCTGATATTTTGGGCTCCCCATTGGCCCAAACCAACCCAATTTACTCTAAAATATCAGGCCCCAATAGAGTTACACATGGGCCATTGTTTTCAGATCCAAAATTGTCTGCGCCAACCAAACCAACCACCAAATCTCATCACCTTCTTCCTCATCCTCGAACCATCTGAATCTCTCCGTATCGCTCATCACATTATCGCAAAACCCACATCGGACGAGAGATGCAGACCCGGTTCACAACCCTAGTTACTCGAACCCTAAAATCGACCACGCGGTCCTTCTCGTCGTCCACCCAAACCCCACCCTCGACCACCACAACCTCCTCTCAATTCCCACAGACTCTGGCGGGCCTGCGGGCCCGCCTCGCTGCCGAGTCTCCAGTTCTGACGGACTTCGTGGAAGGCGAAGGCCCATACTCCGTCGAAGTTGGAACCAAGAAGAACCCTCTCCCCAAGCCAAAATGGATGAAGGAGTCAATTCCCGGCGGCCAAAAGTACACTCAGATCAAGAAAAAGCTCAGGGAATTGAAGCTCCACACGGTGTGCGAGGAGGCCAAGTGTCCCAACCTCGGTGAGTGCTGGTCCGGCGGCGAGACCGGCACCGCCACCGCTACGATCATGATTCTCGGTGACACGTGCACCCGCGGTTGCAGGCAAGTTGTTCGATGAAATGCGCTTGAGAGCTAGTCGCTGTGCTTTTTTTTATTTTTGTTTTGATGGGAGTTTTTGGTTGTGTGTTAAAATTTGTAGATTTTGTAATGTGAAGACTTCGAAGACTCCACCTCCGCCTGACCCCAATGAACCGTCGAATGTGGCGGAGGCAATCGCGTCATGGGGTTTGGATTACGTGGTGATTACTAGCGTGGACCGGGACGATTTGCCTGATCAAGGGAGTGGGCATTTTGCGGAGACCGTGCAAAAGTTGAAGACGCTGAAACCCAGTATGCTAATTGAGGCTTTGGGTATGATTTTTATCTTTTATTTTATTTTTTCTGGATTATGAATTTGTGTTAATAATAGTGTTTAAATTAGGATGATAAGAATCAACTCAGTATAGAATTCAGAACATTATGTTGAGTGGACTAAAGATTGCGTTTTGTATGCATAAATGAATGGTTAAGAGATTATAGCTAACGGATGTTAAACCTGGAAATTATGTGATTGCAGTTCTTTTATGTCTACACTTTTCCGGTGTTGTTTGTTTTCCATATGCGATGTTGATTTGCCATGTTGTCTTGTAGTTCCTGATTTTCGTGGAGACTCCAGCTGCGTAGAGAAAGTTGCAACATCAGGATTAGATGTTCTTGCTCACAATATTGAGACAGTTGAAGAGCTTCAGAGGGCAGTGCGGGATCATCGTGCCAATTTTAAACAATCTTTAGATGTTCTAATGATGGCCAAAGACTACGCTCCTGCTGGAACACTTACAAAGACTTCAGTAATGTTAGGTTGTGGGGAAACACCCGATCAAGTTGTGAGGACAATGGAGAAGGTGAGAGCAGCAGGTGTTGATGTGATGACATTTGGTCAATACATGCGTCCTTCGAAGCGCCATATGCCTGTATCTGAATACATTACTCCTGAAGCTTTTGAGAAGTATCGAGCTCTTGGCATGGAAATGGTATGCTTTTATCATTTTAACTAAGCTGGCTATGCTATTTGATGTTTCTTTGCAAAACAGGTTTTCTCATTTTCTCTTGTAGTTTGGAAGAGAAAAAAAAAATGTTTGAGCACTGGTATTGAGCACAACTTATAAACAAATGATCTTCTGGCCCACCTCACAAATAAATTTGGTTACAAGCACGTTAGGCAGCTTTGGTTGCTCCCAGGTCCTATACCTGGAAACCAGCTCAGGGATCAGGCAGGGTACAGCTGTATCGAGCCTGGTTTTCTCTGGATGTGGTAACATCATGTTATGAATATTTTGACAACTACACAACCGAGTGTTGTGAATATATGAGTTAATACAATACCATCTCATTCTATGAAGCAAGCATATGATCACATGATCGTCTGTATCTATACCAGTTCAATCAACGGTTTATTTTGAATGTAACAGGGATTTCGATATGTGGCTTCTGGTCCCATGGTCAGGTCGTCATACAAAGCCGGTGAATTCTACATCAAATCTATGATAGAATCAGATCGGGCCACTTCTTCACATCTTTCTGCCTCTTGATAAGTGGGTTTGTTTCCTACCTTGTCGTCTTTCAACCAAAGCGTCGGTCTGTATTCTTTTCCATCGGCTTACTCTGTGTATTTTACAAGTGAGATTATAGAGGGCCCAAGCATACATGGTTTTGTTATGATCTCTTCCAGTTGTATGCTCAATTCATTGTAATTATCAGACACCACTCTGCTCTGCTGCTCTATTGAGGTCTTATATCATTGTGATTGTTGCTGTTAATCAGCTTATTAATAGAAAGAATAATTGATTATGCTTCAATGTCACATCCATTATACATGCTGCTCCTTTTTTTGATTTTGGATTCTCGTTCGGCACTAAACACACACGAAGCGACTGACGTGGATGGCAAGAAGCTGCCTTGCAATACAATCCTTTTACAGGCAGTCCTTTTACAGGCAGTGTAGTTAATAATATATGTTTGCTTATAAGTCCCACATGTTTGGGTCTACTTGATGGCAATGGCTTTACGGCATATGCCAAAATCATTCGTCTTGTTGCAAAAGTTTACTTGAAAACCATCTCTCTTTTTTTATGTTGTAGCTTGCAATGATCCTAGGAAGGTCTGCCAGACTGGTTGTGGGTCCTCCTCCCTCGGTCAGGCATGAACCACCTACCTACTAGTTAGTAGTAGGACTTAGTACTGGACCTACTAGAGTCTTCTTCACGCGCCATTTGTTATCCTTTCGTTTTATATTGAAGATCAGCGGCTCTAGCCTCTAGCATCTGGGGACCATATTTGATATGTTGGTAGCGCATGGGCATCTTTTGCTTTTGGCATTGTTTTTCTAAATTTTTGCCCGTACGAAACCTTTATGTTTTCCATCTATCTATTCCTTCCTTCTCCTAAAAAGTTTTTGTTGCTCCGTTTGGGGTTCCCTTTTCAGGTCCCTGAGAAACCATAATCATTCATTGAGCGTGCTGTGGTGAGAGAGAGGTAAATATACCGTACACAAATATATATACATATGTCACGTCAGCATTACCTGCAATGTAATGAGGCTTTGCTGCATAAAGCTTTGCAACTGAAGAGTGAAGAGTGAAGAGAGTGAAGAGGGCCTCATCCTCATCAGTATGCCCAAACCAATCAATCCATCCCTAATCTTTTAGCCTAAAGGTTAAAACCTCTGTCTCTGCGCCAGTCGCTCTCTCTCCCCTTCCATTTATGACCGTTAAATTTTAAATCTCTCTTTCCCACCCAACCCTCCCTCACTTTACTAGCCACTACCAACCACTAAAGCGCTCGGAAAATAATCCCTGCTTTCACAAACCATAAAAAATCATAAATGGGTTGTTGTCTCGGCACCACCAAGACCCCAAACCAAGACCCTCACCACCACCCAAATGGCCCCAACAACAGCCACTTCCACCCTAAATCTTCGGTGACGGAACCCGACCCGACCCATATCCAGAAAACCCAACTAAGAGCCTCGACACCGCCGCCGCCTCCACCTCCTCCACCCGTTGTTGAAGAAGAGTCAGTGAAAGAGGTTCTCTCCGAAACCCCCATCTCCAAACCCCAAATCCCCAAAATATCCCAAGACCAAAACACCCATCTGCCTCCGAAATTCCAAGGAGAGCTTCCCGATTTTCCTCCGCAACCCCAAGCAGAACCCATCCATGTTCCTCCGAATCCCCAAGCAGAGCTCACCCATTTTCCTCCGAATCTCCAGGCAGAGCTCACCCATGTTCCTCCGAAACTCCAAGCAGAGCAGCCCAAGGAGCTCTCTGAGGAGCCTTCTCAGGCTTCAGACCTTTGTGGGGTTAGCGAGAGCTTCTCATTGTCAACAACCACCACCACAACCACCATTACAGACGCCAGAGAAGACGAAGCTACGAGCAAGCGGAAGAGAGACGTGGGTCACAGAGACAGGGCGAGTGGGCCTTCTTCAACGACGGCACGCTGCAAGCGTCCTTACTCCGGCGAACTCGCCGGCCGGAGAGAAAAAGGAGTCAATCTCCCTGCGAGGGCGCTGGAACCTCCAATGGGGAAGAGGAATCGGACTGAAACGAGGTCGTCTCGAGGGCGAGAATCGGGTCAGCTGAGGACCATGCAGCGTGGCGCGGGGCCCACCGGAGTCAGGCGTGATGCGGTGTCGTCCCGGTCGAGGTCACCAGCTACTCGGAAGGCTGGTCGGGCAGCTGTAGGAAGGAGCCCGGCGAAGGTGACTGGACGAGCCGCTGCCGGTGGCAGTTCATCGCAGCAGGGAGCAGTGGAGAGTGAGGGTAAACAAATTAAAAAGGAGGCGGACCCATCAAACGACGGCGTTTCGCAGCCCCAGAAGCAGGGGAATGAGTCCCTTGAGTTAGAATGCTTCATCTTTGTCTAAGTCTGCTTTTTTACATTACTGGTTGCATTTTGTGCAAAATGTTTTTCTTGGCTTTTTTTGAAAGCATTGTGGAATTTAGCTGTTTTGCTGCATAAACATTTGCTGATAAGATAGATTAGATCAGCTTCAAATAGCAAAAGGGAAGTGCTTCTGAAAAAATGGGAAATTTATTTTGCTTTAAAAAACAATGTATATATATATTCTCTGGATATGGCATCATCAGGATTGGGTTGTCTTTATCTTTGTGTGAATTAGTGTTGAGCGTCCTTGTTTTTGGGACTTTGTCTTGTGATTAATCGTGAATTAAAACCCAGTAATCTTTCTTTGCTGTGTGTTGGATTGCAGCAGCAGCAGCAGGAGCTGGCTTGCTGAGTTGTGGCTGCAAAACAATGTTCTTCTCCTTTCTTTCCTACTTTATTTTTTCAAAATATTTTGTTCAAAAAGTTGAGATTTGCAAATCGTCTAGGGATATGTACTGGACTGGAAATGGTCCTCCTCCTCGAATTGGCGGTATCTTCTCTTGGAATGGAATGGGATGGGCGGTGGGAAAGACAGAGACTTTTTAGTTCTCTCCCTTTCATTGGTTTTGGTGTAACTTTTTTGGTTTTGGTCTTGGTTTTGCATACAAATAATACAAAGGCTTCTAGTATCCCCCAGAATTTGTTTCTGCTTGTACGGTCTGCACTCAGGAACATTTGGTGATTTGGTAGGAAATTTCCTCTTTTTTGTTTGGTAAATGTAAATCAACGTAGTCTTTCCCATCTCTCTTTTTTAACTTTAAAAGTTGAGAAGTGTAGATTAGACTAGTTGATTAGGGCAGTGAGCTAGTCCCTTGCATCTAAGTTTGAATACCTCTTTCCGTACATTATATTAATTTTTGATAATTTGGATTATCGTTTGTATTCAAATAAAAAATAAAAGCCTTCAATTGTATAGGTTTAGTGGTAATCTTTTCTGGGTTCTTAGCCGACTCTCTAACATTTCTTTTGGGCTTTAGAAGGTGAAAAACCAAGCATGCTTGTTTGAGTGAGTCATTCTATAGTGAGGGCCTTATATATATGACACTTAGGTAAGGTATTTTAGACACTTTAGCTGGATTGGCAGGACCAATTTGTGGATGGTTATTTGATTTTCATCCACCGCAGGCTAACAAAGCCACAAACTTAAGTTACATAGAATTGAAATGAGCTACCAAGAAAACATATACATAAGTGGAATTTACATATCCTTGTGCTGATGATGAGTCTTTCTGGTTACTAGCTTCCTTCCTAGGTTCAAAACACTAATGTGATTGTCAATAACTAACCCAAGTTGTAATAATGTCTGAAACTGAAAGCACTTTTGTTGAAAACTAGGTATGATTCTGCTGATTTCTAGGCATGACTAGAAATTCAGCTTGAGGAGGAGGGGTTGAGGCATGGCTTGTGTTGATGCAGAGGCCACGCGGCATGCTCTCTGGGGCATGGTGCAGGTGCAGGATGTGCAATGAAGGTAGGAATATCTTCTCCAGGCATCACCACAGAAACTTCTCTGGCATAACTTGTCATCTGCACAAATTCAATACAAAACTATCTTACAACTCAATTTCCTTAACAGACAGCGCAAAAGCACAAATAACATGCAATTACAAATAAATCCAAATCAAGGAAGCCGCTTTTCTGGCGTGGTTGGTGGCTTTTAAAGATTCAAATGCAGCAAAGCAAGCCCTTTTACTTAATCATTCTTGCAATCCAAGAATAGAACATGAATATGAATATGATAATCACTCCTTCACTAGTGGGTTAAAAAAAAGTAAACCAATAACAATAAGAAATTTCCTTCACGTGAATTGTACACCTTCTAAAAATACTAAAGCTGTCTGCAGAATACTTAACCCTCTCCTCAAATCAAGGCTTCTCACAAACCAAATTCAACTATGAAACATCAAAATATATTCACAATTCATCGATCACTCAATGTCGTACGGACACGTGGCACCCGAACATAATTTGTTTTATTATGCATAAGAAACAAATGAGTTGGTGGTATGCCTGTTTTTGGAGATCATACAAGGCATAAACATTTGGAACATCAATCACATGGTGAACATGGGTCCTTGCACCATGTGGCTAAGTTTTGCCATTCCCATGCTTAAAATCAGGGTTCATGGCAGTAGTTGGTCAAAGAACAAGTACTTGATCAGTATATAAATCTCATAATTTTATCAATAATTGAGTCAAAGACTCTACTTATGGCTTGATAGTCTACCTAAAAAAACAAATTAAGAACAGTCAACAAAGCATTACAAACATTAATAATGAGAAATGGTTTGAAATGATGAAAATATGATAAAATTTTCATGATTTAAAATAATGGGTTTTGGGATATTAATAATCAAATAAGATTGCAAGTAATGCAGATCCTATAAACTATGCAGCCCACTATAGAAATGGAAGCTCCAAATAACTCACTGTCATCTTGATGAAATTGTTACTTAAACTAAAACCACTAACCCCCCAATTAGCTAAAGAGCCTAACAAATGTACACAAAAGACAACAACAAATTCTAAAAATAAAAACAGGGTTCTGTTCTGTTCTTTCTTCTGTTAGTGACACTATTTTTTGTTTTTGCTTTTGTTTTTGGTGGAGAATGACAAACCCATTTTCATTTTGAACAAAATCCAGTGAAACTGGAATCAGCTTAGCTATAATTGCACCCCCATAAAAGAAAGTAAAAAAAGTTTTAGCAGTGAACAAGAGAAATTAAATGAAGCTTACTTTGGGAGAGTGGTGATCAAGCTTGGGATTCTGGTAGACAATCTGTTGCTGGAGATCGAAACGAGTGGTTCGAGAAGTTGAAGGCAGATGTGATGATCTGGGCCTGAAAAATCTCTCAAAAATAGCCATAACAAGAAACATTGATATGAGAATGGCAGTAGCAACAAAACCCAAGGAAACTGCATTGACTGAGTTGTTAAAGTTCCTCCACTGCTCTTCTTCTCTCTCTGTATTTTGTGCAGCCATCATCATGGCTGGTGCCATAGCTATGCCGCCGTCCCAATTATCTTCACCCCCCATTTAGAGCCAAACCTCAGCAGAAACCTCTCTCTTCTCTCTTCCTTTATGTCATTAACAACTAAGCTCAGAAAAAATGGTGAGGAAAAAGAGAGAAACCCATTTGTGCATTTCTTCACTTCATAGTGAATTGTAAAGCAGAAAAGCAGAAAAAACAGAGAAAAAACAGAGAGAAAAACAGAGGGAAAACAGAGAGATGGTTGGAGGTTGAAATGCCTACAGACGGAGGGAGTCTCTAGGCTTTATGGGTCGAATACAAGTCCTGCTTGGGCTAGTTTTTGTTTGGAATTATTAAATATGGACCTTTTATTGGGCCAAGCGTTTATGTCTAGCCACTCAAACAAATGTGGAAACTGAAAAGCTACCAAAGTTATTACATTTCCATGCTTTTGTTTTTGGGTGGAAGACTGAAACTTTAAATTCTATAATAAACTGGATATATTTTTATGTTTTAAAATTAAAAAGTTGTGATTTGTGAAGTAAAGGCAACCAACGTCCAAGATTGACTAAGATAGAAGTCTCCTATTGCTTGTAGGAAAAGAAATCGTCAAACTACCTCAGGTTATGGTACTTACAAAGTTGAAATTAGCTTCTCATATAATAAGTAGAACACAAAACTGTTGTTTTAGTTACTAATTTTCATCTCTTCATTGAACTGCAATTCTCGAGATGCAGACGCTGCTAGAGTCTGCTGATATGAGAAGCCTGAACTGAGTTTTGCTCTTCCAATGTTGATGAAGTTTTCAACTGCACAGGTCTTTTATTGAAAAGCTTAATCATTGATGGACAGTAAAACTGATCTGGCCAGGCCAGTCCTCATTTATCTTACTTAAAAAAACAAGACTGATGGATGGTTAAAGTTTTAGATTTCTATCAGAAACAAGTCTTTCAATCCCTTGGATGTAAATGGGGTTGCCACAGCCAATGCCATTTTATCTTAAATTGTTTCTCTCGTTCTCCGTTTAGAGCATTCACCACGCATGAGGGAATGGCAAGGACATGATATATAAGCAGGAGAAACAATGTAACAAAGCCTTATTCTGTAACTGTCCGACATTTGATAGCGCGCAGCTGCAAGTCTTGGTTTTGAAATGTGATCTCTCTAATTCGGAAGAAATTAACCCGCCATATGCAACTTATGTTGCTAATGAGCATATGCAGTGCTGTAAACCCTTTTAATGGTGCATAGATTGAGAATACTCAGGATCACCTTGTTGCTGGTGCACCTAGGGGTCTTAAATTGGCTCAAAGCAGAACCATTTACTATGAAATGTTCCAAAATTTTCTTGAAAGTTCCTTTCTCCACAATGCGCAGCTCCAGAGGCCCAATTGAATTGCTTCTCCTTGAGACCACATAGCCATGATCCACAAATGATGCATCCATCTCTCTACAACATTCACCAAGAACCCTCTCTTCAACTTCGCCTTTGATCTCCCAATATATGATGTAGTGGCCTGGTTGAGTTAGCAGATCAGCATGGCTTGTAAAATCAACCAGTTCAGCTTTGGACTTGCTCAGCAATTGAGACCCTCTCTCTACCACTATCTGAAGGTCCTTTTCTGTGTTTTTGTCAATGTTTACTGTCAATATAAGCTTTCTTCTGCATATAAAGTCCAATTTTGGAGTCCCATTGTGGAAACCAGCCACTTCCACCACATCCCCTAACCTGTACCTATAAAGTCCTGAAAACATTATACAAACATTCATTATTTTAAATTTTAAAATTGAAACAAAAGCAAGATTTTGCTTTTATTTCCCTCATTTTGAGATGTTTTAACTTCAACAGTAGCTCAAATATTGATCAACACATCACACAGATCCTTATGCATACGCTTTTCGAGACCATGATATTATGGTCTTAATATCATCCACGTATCCTGACTACCTAATTTTTCCAAAATGTAACTAGTGGGCCATGAGTTTGGGAAAATGATCAGATTTTTCCAAGATTGCTGCTGGTCTGCAAATAATCAACAGTCCACGTGTCTGTATTGAATCGAGGCTTGGTTTGTTGTAGGAAAATATAGTGATGGGGCATAGACATGTACAATTCAAAGTTCTGTTCATGAAAGTCGTTTATGTCAGGGCAACTGGTTGAGCTGGCCTTGTAAAGATGCTAAAATGCTTAAGAAAAACACTCACTTTAACTTGGGTTTAATATGCAAAATTAGATTAACTTCAAACACCGAACTGTCTCACGACGTTCTAAACCCAACTCACGTATCACTTGAATCGGCAAAAAACCGAACCCTTGGGACTGTTGCATGCTTCATGTAGAAATGTTTGCTAAAAAATTGCTGTCCATGAGAAAAAGAAAAAAAAGAAGAGAAAAGCAATAGTGACAACTTACCAGTGAAAGTAGTGAGGACTATCTCATATTGCTGTCCAACCTTGACTTGGGATAGTGGGACTGGTTTATCTTCTATGAAGTCATCAATGGCTAAATTGCAATCTTGCTTATGTCTATGGAGTGGTATGAACTCGAAGTAAGAAAAAGTTGGTACCACAGCAAAAGTCACATCCTCTGGAGGCAAACAAGGATCCACATTCACCCCAATCCAACTCTCAGTTGATCCATATTCTGCACTAACTAATGGCACATCCCCTGCAAAGCGTCTGAGTTTTTTCAAGTATGGTTGCATTGATCCTGTCATTATAGAATATACATACTTGGCATTTGGCCAGAGCTTAGGAATTAGACCAAACCAATCCAAATCTTCCAAGCCCTTGCAACTAGCTTCGATTTTTGAAGCCAATGTCGGGTTTGGGGAGATGATATCCAAGACCGCTTTTCGCACTTTCGGTAGATTGATTCTTTTGCTTAGAGTGCCATCTCTGATGTCATTGCACAAGTCTTTCCAGAGTTCTTCAAAAGTAATGAAGGCCTGCACTATGCTATAGGCAAAGGTGGAGGTTATGAACTCTACTTGATCAGAGAAGAAGAGGCCAAGAAGGAGATGGCAGTATGTTGATTGTTTGCTGTCACCACTTGCAATGACTTCTTCTGGGCTGCAAGTGAATGACTTGGTTTTTTCCTGTTTGATCTTGAATTCTTGGCTGGCATAGTAGTGAGTTGTGGCTGTTCCTGCTGTTAATCCCCCCTTAGTTTTGAACTGTCTGCTGCTGTATATGAATTCCAGGATCCTCCCTCCTTCCCTTGTTGGATAAACTCTATAATCAAGAGGAAGAAAGATCAGTAAAATTAAAGAGCCACTTAAAGAAATTTCTAAGTATTCATGATAAAAGATTGGAATATTGCCGTAAGATATAGGTTCATATATATTGAATGAAAGATTCAGAAGTTCAAATAGTTATTCATAAAATAGAACAATGAAAAATTTGTAGAGTAACCAACCTTGATCTGTACGCTGCAGCCAACCTAAATATTTGAAGAGTGGTCTGTGCGCTATGGCGTGTAAAGGGTACGTACTTCTGTCTCCCATCTGTGGTTCCAGAACTAGAAGAACATTAAACCCAACAAAAAAGTGAGAAATATAAGCCAAATTGCAAAACCAGAGGCAAAGGTGGCTTTTTTCTTTGAACTCAATACAACAGCAAAAATGTTCCGAGCAGGCATAAGATAACACAAACAAGGTATATTTTACTTAGTTTGGTCGAAAACTAGGAATAATGTAAAGCACATAACCTAATGAAGGAACCTACCTTAAGGAGAGAGTGGTCATAGGTTGTTGGGTGAGTATAGGGCCAGTGTCCCCATTTGCAATTTTGTGAATATAAGGCTCTAAATCTGCATGTGAAGCAAGGGGCACCAAAGAAGTGTAGAGAGATTCCAATACAAATCCATCTACCTCTTGGATTTTGATGTCCCCCAACCATTGCCTGAGATATTCCACACTGCAGTTTTGCTCAAGTATCTTCCTGAGTGTCTGTGTTTGAACCAAACCAGCTTTCTCAGTCACATCTTCAAACCACCCAATGATGTCTTCTCCATAGTTGCCATTGCTCTGGTTATTCGTACACGCAGCTGGTTCCATTGGAGAGATTCTGAGAGGCTGCAGAAAATAATAAAGTTGGTACAATTGTTAGTAGGGGTCCTGACTGCTCTTGTTTCTCTCTAGCATATATATGATTTATATAGAGCACAGCACAAAATTCAAATCTCTCTCTTGGATTATGGCAATCTATCTTGAGCTAGCCTTTGTCGTTTATTAAAAAGCTCAACCAACCTTCTAATGTTGCACAACCTCACTCTTCTTAGAATGGTACGATGCCTTGTAGACCACAAGACATACGCAGTGTCATCCTTTTTTGAAGGGGAGAGAGAGAGAGAGAGAGAGAGAGAGAGAGAGAGAGAGAGAGAGAGAGAGAGAGAGAGAGAGAGAGAGAGAGAGAGAGAGAGAGAGAGAGAGAGATTCTTCTTTGAAATGATATGGGGACAAGGAGTGCGAAGGGACCAAAACCAATCAGCTTTGACAGCTTGGCCTAGCAGCACCATGCTCTATTTTTCCCTCCAATTACTAAGCCACCCTTTGAAAATTGAGAAGGATTTTATGATATATAGTAGTGCCTCATTCATACATAAATGCTCTCATCTCTCATTTTTGGTGGAAGGCCCCTCTGCCCACCTTCCTATTTCTACTGCTAAGGCAAGGTGCAGAAATTTAGGTGGACAATGATCTCATTCTAGTATGTAGGAACCCAAGTTTTAGGCACATGTGGCAATAAGAGGAACACTTCATCAAGTCAAAGACAGAAAATGGTAAACACACCAAACCTACCATGACAATTTTGGTAAACCCACCAAACTTACGATGACAATTTTGGAATGGGATAATTAATTCCTAACAAAGTTAGACTGAAACTTGATCCATAGATTTAGACAAAAACAAGAAATACAAGGTAATGAACTAGAACAAACTAAACTTTCATCATCTCCAGCTCATACAAGTAACAAAAGCAGATTTTCTGTACTTTGCTTATCCAGTTTTCACTTTTTTTGAAGAATCATCTTTCCCATTTTCTTGCTAGTAGCCTGAAAGTATTTGGAGACATGAAAGAAAAGATTGGCGTTTAGTTGGAGGGAGTTTTGCCTGATGCAGACACATCATATCATTTTCCAAGGGCAAAGGGCGCTTTGGGATGGAGATGCACAAAGAGGAAATCTACTTGCCATTTTGAGTTTGCTATTTATGCTCACTTCAAGAAAGGGTTGAAGCTTGACGAGAAGATACCAAGCTTCCTTCAAGAAGCTATATTTGGCCTCTTATTTCCAGAAATTTTCATGCTCCTAAATTTTCTTATTCTTCATGATTTGTGGCAGATTATGCATATGTATTGCGTATGTATGGCGTGCTTGCTCAATCGAGCAGCGACTGACCTTAGCATTTCTTATAAATACATAATCACGATTTTCCTATTTATTACAGCTTACAAAAGTCTATGTTCAGAACTATTAAGTCAAGATATAACTATAGACTAGTTATAGTGGTTTAGAGTATTTATTCTTATACTCCCTCATGAATCATGATCAAATTAGTTCGAGTCTCTTTCTTAGCTCCTTTTCTATATAAGAAAAATTAATTACTTGTAATTTTTTTTGTTATCAAAGAACAAGGTATTTTATCAAGATAGTTGTTAGATTTTGTTCCAACTCTTACGGACCAGTCAGCCTTAGATAAAAACTATCCCCTCATTGCGTGCAAATTGGCAAAGACTGATCAAATCAAACCCAGATTTTGGGTAGGGAGAAGAATGCTTTACCACCCAAAACCCACTGTTTTTTTTTTTTTTTTCATAAACTCACTGGTTAATTTCACACCATTGGTGCACTGCATATTCTGCAGAAGAGACCCACACCACGTCCTATAATTTTGTAGGCACTTAATGTAATATCCTTTCCTAGCTGGATAATTAACAAGTGGTTGTGCATAGACAAGCTTTACTTGTCTCTGGGGCCCCTGCATTCCAAATGCGTCCAGTGCCCGGACCATTTGTAGCTTCACTCTCTCCATTTCACCATCAGTGATGTAGCTACTCACAACTGTTTAAATCTCATCTAATCTAAGTCCATGTCCAAAGATATAATGTTTACAATTATTTGAGAGTTTTTCCCAGCCAAAATCAACATTTAGTTAATGATGAAATTAATCAAACATGTGTGCGTTAAGTTTAGGAGCCACTCATTTACAAGCCAAAATCTTTTTCCAGATCTTGTGGGGTTCCTAATTTTCCCACCTGTTTCACATAAGATTTTAGGGGTCAAAAACCAGCTTTTTCTTTAAACCCAAATGATTTTAAAAAGGCACTAATCAACTTTGATTAGTTGATAAATTCTATTGATGTAAAGTTTCTTCATGATTTAACAGATGATGTTTAGCTTTGTTGGACCTTGCAGAAACAAATACATGACTCCGAAACAAATATATTTTTTTTGGTCTCAAGGTTGTTAGATTTAGACTGATATAATCTCCCCCGAGGAAAACAATAGCTAGATATTTTCCAATGTCACAAGAAGAGAAGTGCTTCAATTACCACTAGTTTCTGCAATACCAAAACCCGCCGACCAAACAGGGCCTAAAAAATGAACAAATCTTATCTTAATAATGTGAGGACATTACGTATGAGAATCAACAATTAGAAACACAAAGTTAATAATGTGACAAGGGTAGTGTCATGAAGAAGGCGACAGTTGGATCATTGATTTTTTTTTTCCCTTTTTTTTTTTTATTTCTTTTAAATTTCAATTTGCAACAAGTCGTCGGTACCTTAATTCTTGTCTGTTAGCGTCCAGAGAAGTCACTACCATAGAGTTGATACTTCATTTTGTTCCAAGGGAAAAAGGGGTGCTAGTCTTGTTGTGTTGTGTGAGCAAAGATTTCCAGTTGTACTTGCTAACTTTTTATTACCCAAGTGGCAAATAAAAGCTGTTGGCTATGGCAGGGAAAGTGGAGAAAATGGAGAAATAGAACAAAGAAGAAGAAGAAGAAGAAACAAAATCTTCTCAAATAAGAAAAACCTGAACAAAATC
This sequence comes from Prunus persica, assembly GCF_000346465.2. Classification (NCBI taxonomy): domain Eukaryota; kingdom Viridiplantae; phylum Streptophyta; class Magnoliopsida; order Rosales; family Rosaceae; genus Prunus; species Prunus persica. The sequence continues at coordinate 22,974,402 of NC_034011.1, forward strand.
TTCCCAATAGACATGATAAGCTTTTTTCGGCAAACCGATGAAGTCACACTTATAACAGATGATCTTATAACAGATGATGACATTAATGTGGAAATCCCTCTCAAGACAACCAGAAAACCCTGGACCAAAATTAATCTCAGAAAGCTGCTCTACAGCAAATATAAAAATTCTGGACCAAAATTAATCTCAGAAAGCAGCTCTAAAGAAAATATAAAAACCCTGGACCAAAATTGATCTCAGAAAGCACTAGAGCACATTTAAAACTCTGGACCAGATTTCCAGAAATATCACTTCAACTGTGCACAAGAAATCTAGCACTAGCCAACTCATAACCAATAAACAAATTAACAATTATTTGAGTCCCCTGCATTCTAAAACTCCAAAGTTCTAATGCTGCAAGTTCAGCAAGCAGTTTATACTTAACATTGGGTGCAAGACAGCAGCAGAAAAACCAATTTTGACTAAGGACTTAAGCCAGATGACCAGAATTCTAAAAACATCATGGCACTGAGGGACCTCATTCAAACAATAATATTAATGGACAATCACATAAGATAGAGGCTTAGAAAGACAAGCATCTTTGCAAATGATGAAAACAGCAGTTGATATGAGTAGGGTGTGCAAGATTTTCTCCTATCCCAACACTGAAGCATCTCTCTTCACCCTCATTTCATCTTACTGTGTCGGGGACCCATCCTTCATACCAGCTTCATCGAAGCATCAAGCTAGATTCTCTAAATGAAATAACTACAAAATTCCATACTGTAGCTTTGATATTGACAGCCATTCAAAGGGGAACACAGATTGATTATTTCTTTGGGGATGGGCCTTTCCCTGCATGAGCAATAAATCTCACAACTTCATCCCGTATGCAACTTGCAGTACAATCTAATGATATTTTTGCAGTAATGTCAACAAATAGGTCTGGCAGTACATGCGATTAATGATATCTAGGTGGGTGGAATGCCTACCACAACAAGAAACTAATTTGGCAAATCATTACAGATGAATGTGCTTCATTTACACTCGTAGAATATGTAAAAATTAGGAACCAAATAGAGTCAATATATTGAATATTGCTCAGTTGAGTTGCTGATTCTAAAGTTTTTTTACTTTCCCTGTTTAGTCGAAACTTTTCTCTGCAATTTTATTATTCTGGAAAATGAATCTATTGTCTCTTTCTGTCTATTTAATAAATAATAAAACATGCTTATTTTGGACATTGAATAGAATGTTTTCTTTATATTTCCGATTAATACATCTCCACCTAGTTATATATTTTTGAAAATGTCAGTTCATGTATGATTAGTTGTTCTTGATATAGAGGACGAAAGCCACACCTGGGTACTGATACAGAGATCCCATATATATTCAACATGCCATGTGGCCAAAGCGAACTGATTAGGTTCTTCTGCCATCCAGCTGAATAGACACTTTGACAACTTTTTTAAGGTCCAAAACGTTTATGTGAAAGTTTCTTCAATAAATTGAATGATGTAATATACAGGGATTGAATTGTGAACATCAACTCTGCGATACAAGAGGCCATCTTTGAATTAGCTAAACAGAATTTCTAAGAACTACAGCATTACTAAGACTCAACTGTCAAAGAGAATTCGGAACTTCACTCGCCTTTTGATGCTACCCATTCTGTCATACCCAATGCCGATCTTACTATGCATCAATTTCATAGCTAAATCTGCATTGCCTGCTTTCCTCAAAGCATTGATTAGAACAGTTCGAATTCGTCCTGGTATTTCCCTACCTCTGTCCACAATCCCATCAGCCAACTTGCAAGCTTCCTTGAAACGGCCAGCTTTGCACAAAACATTGATCATATCTTCAAAAGCTGTCTCAGGAATTACACCCAATGGTGCTAGCTCATCCAAAATCTTGCAAGCTCTGGCTACCTTTCCTGAGAGACAAAGCCCAATTGAGAGAGCCCTGAAGGAAGCAGCAGTTGGTGTGATGCCCTGATCGATCATCATATCCCACAGCTTCAATGCCTCTTCATTTTTGTGCTCCTTAAACAGTCCGCTGATGAGTATTGTGTATGTATAAACTGTCTGATCACAACCTTCCTCTTCCATTTTCTTGAAGAGTGCTAATGCTTCATCAGTTTTTCCACCTTTAGCTAGGGCATCAATAAGGGCATTATAGCAATATGAATCCTGTGGACATCCCTTCTCAATCATCTTTTCGAAAAGCCTTTCAGCTTCATCAAGCCTCCCAGCTTTTCCAAGGCCCTCGATCAGACTAGAATACAGCATGGCATTAACTGCCATCCCACTGCCTTCACAAAACTGAAAATACTCCATGGCCTCCTCCACTCTCCCACTCTTACATAATCCATTGACAACAACGCCGTAAGTTACCACATCTGGTTTGAGCCCATCATTTTTCATTCTGTCAAAAAGCTTCATTGCCCCTTCAATGCTCCCACATTTTGCATATGAATCGATCAAAGCTGTATAGTTTGCCACATTTGCTTTACAACCCTTCTGAATCATATCTTCAAAAACAGCATATCCTTCCATACATTTCCCACCTTTACATAGCCCATTGATAACTAAACTATACGCGTGAGGCGGAATTTCAAGTCCTTTCTCTTCCATTTCTTGGTAAAGACCCAAACATAAATCAAAATCTCCTTCTGAATAACACCCCTGTATTAAAGTCATATAAGTAATCTTATCAGGTTCCACATTCCTCCCCTCCATAGCTCTGAACTTCTCCATTGCTTTCTGGGTTTTCCCTGCCTTACAATACCCTTTAATCATTGTATTATAAGTCACAACGTCTGGTACAATTTTCCCACCTTCCATAACCTCAAAAACCCGCTCAGCGGATTCAATAAACATCGAATTTACCAATCCATTCACTAAAAAGTTATATGTATACAAACTAGGCTCAATCCCATTCTCCTTCATTCTACGCCAAACCCACAACAGCTCATCAACCATTCCAAGACAGCCAAAACTCTTAATCAAAGAATTAGCAGCGGCAGAATTCATCAAAAAGTTCTTTTCTTTAAGTTCAGCAAGAACATATCGAATACGATCCAAATCACCAGATGAAGATAAAAGGTCAATCAAAGACACATAGCATTCAAGCTTATGATGATATTTCTTTTGCTTACCAGCCCAAGCAAAAAACCGCAAAGCGGTTTCGGGCTTTCCACGAAGCTCAGCAGACTTTAACACATATGCAACAAAATTGGGAGACAATTTAATCAAGAATGTGTGACAATAAGAGTCTAAATTGGCTTCCATCTTCTGAGACCCATCTAAAAGATTGAGAATTTGGGCAACCCATGGAGATGGGTCAAAGTCTTGTGGGTTCGATACTATATCAGAGACATCATTGAAAGGCTCTACCCATTCTGGAGGAGGAAGAGAGTTGGTGAAGACCCACCTGGGATTTGAGCTGAAACTTGACGTGGAGTGAAAACTCGAGGCTTCTGATGAAGAGTCACCATGGATGTACGGATGGGGAGGCCTCGGAGGAAGAACATGGGTTGCTGAGAAAGAAAAGGGAGCTCTCAGTAGGGTTCTTCTCATCAGGGTCTTGGGTGTTCGCCAGTGTGCTCACCGAGAATGAAGCTAAAATGGTAAAATGGTTCATGAAGACTGAAAAAGGAACTGGTTATATTAATAATTTAGAGGATTTTAGCACAACGGTCCCATGGTCTAGTGGTTAGGACATTGGACTCTGAATCCAGTAACCCGAGTTCAAATCTCGGTGGGACCTTGTTTTTTTTTTTTTTTCCATGTTTTTAAGCTTACATTATTTTCTTTTTGATTACCATCTTTTTTTTTTTCTTTCTTTCTTTTCCAGACCAAAGGAAAAAAAATATTCATCTCACAAACGAAATAAAAATGTAGTCCTTGGGCTTTTGTAGAACGGGTATGGAAACAATCTGTGATGCAAGTGAGTGTGCTGCTATGCATAAGCCCAATTACCATATTGTTTTGCAAGGAAACAATCCTGCTAGCCTCACTCCAACACAAGGGTTACCCAAGGCCCAATTTGTTCATTTGGTTTGTTCATTGTGAGATCTCGGAAAACGAATATGTACGGGCTCATGATTCAAAAATAAGGTAGGCTCACTTCTACGTAAATTTTATGAGTCGAAAAGTTTGCTATCTTCAACTACATTTTCAAGAACAACATGCATCCCAAATTTTACATAAAACAAAACTCGATAGTACGAAGAATTCGTTGATAAGCAAGAAAACATACACCTAGTACCGCATGTCCTTTGGGAGGGGAGGAGATCACTGCTCATCCTCCCCTATCCTCCAAATTGTGTGAGCGTGCAGTAGGCTTTTCCTTATTTGCTTGGTCCGAAGCTATTTGTTAGTGGCCCCTTCTCCTCCATTTGTGGGTTTTTGATTTAGCTTTGCTCGAATTCTGAGGCTCGATGTCTCTTGTTATACGCCTTTCCTCAATCGACCACAAAACCATCCCTCACTGTGTTGTCCTTATTTCCTCGAAATATCCAAATCTCAATCTCTGCTCTTCCTTCCTAATCCCCCTTACCACATTTCCCGCTATCAAAATCCCCTGTTTCCCTTTTCTCAGCCAAAATTTCTCTCCCCCAATTCCATTTGGCCTTCCATTTCGGACGTTGCTACCAGGCTTAATTGCGATTTCTCGCGTACCTCTAGGAAGATGTGTAGAAATCTAAATTATGCTCTAGCTCAGGTACTTGGATCACCTCCTTTCATTCTTCTGTTACTAGAGGGTTCTGTCTTCCCTTGGTTGCAGTGTTCGATTTGGTGTTTTGGCAATGTCAATTTTGGTGGAGTTGGTGATTATTGTGTGGTTGCTTTTGTGTTTTTATGCTTTTGTTTTGTAAGGGTTTCTTGGTTTTGCTAACTGATTGATGGGTTGTGACTTTTTTTGTATTGTATTTTTTTGGTGTTTTTGCTGCTGTATTTTCATGTGTGGTGGCATCTTTCCCCATCCATTTGGGCCATGGTGCTGTGCTTGGCTTCCCAGCTTTGACAACACTGTTGTTAGTCTGTTAGGGTTTGAATTTACCTGGCCTTTGGTGGGCTTTTTGCCTTTAGTAGGATTTATGTATGTAAGGACATCCCCAATAGGGTCTATATTTTGAGGCTCAACCACCATAAGTCATTTTATAGTGTAGGCCTTATATATGACTCTTAGGTGATGTCATATCTCTTAACTGTTGGAACAGGCTAACCAATTTGATCCAACGACTAATCAATTTGATCCAACAGTTAAGAGATATGGCCTCACCTAAGGGCCATATATAAGGCTCTCACTATAGAATTCTTGCAACCACCATGAGGCTCTCAACTATACAGCCCAATACCAAAAAAGGCATCCCCAGTGGCATTGATTTTGGGCTCTAAATGATGAAGCCCCGCCGGAGAGGTCTCCAAATCTGTGGATATGGATAAAGCTCCTTAAGCCTGAGTGGGCCCCATATGGAAGGAAAAGAACGACTCCATCTAATCGCCCATAAGCGCATACATAAACAACAATCCAGATTGGCCGCCTATTTAGCTTAGTGAACCTATAATGTGTTTCATAAATTACATTTTTAGATAAAATTTAAGTCTATGTCGCACGACTTTTGGGGGGGGGGGGGGGGGGGGGGGGAAAGGAAAAAAAGTTCCCCCCCCCCCCCCCCCCCCCAGGGGG